>NC_065911.1:3030303-3333333 GCF_905147045.1 Nymphalis io
AAAATTTAGTAATTTAATTTTTTTTTAAATTATATTAGAATGAAATATGTATGAACGGAAGTACAAACATCATTCATGAAATTGGGACTTTCAATTGAATTTCACATTTGAAATATTTTCTTGTTACTAATCAGCGAACATCGAATGTAATTGAAACGTGTTTTCCAATACTTCTCTTATATTAAAGGTTTCAATAAATGATATGTAGTGACACAAATATTTTAATTTATGTTGATTATAAAAACAAATTATTTATTATCTATCTCTCCAACTTATATACTGATGCTAAATAATAAATGGTAAAGATATAAGTTAATCGTACGGACAATAATCAACTATAAGAAAAAGTTGGGAGCCAACTACAGGAACTTTATAAGGAAACGAAATACAATTTAACATTTATTTCAATATTCCAAATTCAAATCAACAAATTGTCATTGCCTTTAAATTCGGTTACACAAACCGGTCACTCACCGAATAACCTAAAACCCTCGTCCGCCCGCGACCTAACCCAAGATGACCGCGCTCATTTTTAAAATAAGACCATAATAAAACCAGCGCATACTTTTAGCCGTACTCCAAGCAAATGCATAGGTCATTGCACGCACGCACACAGACTAACAGCGTTGTTACAAGGATCTTTTCTGCGGTGCTACGTCTATGTGTGTGTATTTTTGCATGTCTGAGAAGAATGCGCGTGCACACATGCATTTAAGAAAGATATTGTAGAATTATTTCCTAGATGCCACGGTACGATATACGAATATGACATAGATGTAGCTATAAATCTTGTTTGTAGTAACGGAACGATTTATATAGTTTGAAGACTTGCATATTGAATATGAATATGTTAAATGTCTCATATTGTTATTTGTCATATAGATTACATTTCTGTAATAAATTTCGGTTTTTGTTCTTGAATTTAATTATATATTTTAAATATAATTAAATTTGTTTATTTGTAATTTGTTAATTTAAGTTTGCTAGTATTTAATATTAATGTTACAAAATAATTTGCTAATGCAAAACCATAAATAGACTTGATATTAGTCAAACTATTAAAAATTAAGTAATTCGATGCATTAAAGGTCTAAATCAGAATTCGTTTTAATATAAAAATGGTTATTGTTTTAATTAAATTATTGTAACTGTCAAGTTATTTTTCTAATAAATATAATAATAGTTTTATTTTTCTGTTAAATAACCTCTTTAGTTGTTAATAATGTAATCCTTTTTATTACATAACCGTAAATTACATTGAATTTATTTTGTACGTAAAACTTAGATATATTTGTCGGGCACTTTTAGTACAAAGTGAATGTTTATATTTTAACTATAGCGACGGTACTTTTATTGATAGTAAATTTTACAAGGCTAGTTTATTAGATCAATAGATTATATTTCGTAAAATATTAGTTTACTTTATTAGGCTTAGAGATGCTTAAGGCGGTCATTGCAAAACTAAAACTATAATATTATTTATTTACCGTAATTAATTGTAACACATTAATTCAATCAAACCCATTTTTAGACATTGTGAAAAAGATACGTAGTATAATATAATTATTAAAAAAATATACTATAACCTCAATTTTTACAGATAAAAAATATAATAAGGATCAAACATGGCGGCATTGGTCGCACAGATTATCTAAAAACTAGCCGTTGTACAGATTAAATCTTGTCTAAAGCTAAATCTTCCGGGTTCGCTGTTCCCTATACTATTGTAGCTAGCCGGCCGTTTTTCAACTATACTGCCTACGCGTAAACGCGACCACGTTAACTTGACCTCTCATTTCTTATACGAATGCCTTTTATTGGTGTGAAGTGTGAAGGTGGTGGGAGGTGAGGGGGCTCGTGTAATACTAGCTGGTATTGTATAGGTATATTTTTGTTATTTCTCTATGAATAAATGCAAAGGGAAAGGCGTTCGCCTTAGCACAGTTTGGACGATGTTCGTAAAGGATGGTATATCGTTAGATTGTAATATTTATTGGTAGTAATTTTATTAAAT
The DNA here is from genome assembly GCF_905147045.1 of Nymphalis io. Classification (NCBI taxonomy): domain Eukaryota; kingdom Metazoa; phylum Arthropoda; class Insecta; order Lepidoptera; family Nymphalidae; genus Nymphalis; species Nymphalis io. Next base: position 3,032,318 of record NC_065911.1, read on the forward strand.
TCACTTTGTTCAAATATTTTTTTTAATTTGAATTTTATTTTATTTTCTCAATTTTCGTTATCATTTTAAATATTTGTACGTTAAGTTTCGATGTTATATATTATTTTAAATTCATATACTCATTCGTATCATAGTAACCAATAACCATAATAATATTTATAATATTAAAAAAGTATGTTAATTAAACACAGTATAAGTTACGCAATTAAAAAACGAATAGTTCCTTATAAGACAAAATCATTGAAAATAATTTATAATTTCTCTCTAATTGGTGATAAAATTTAACATAGAAAATAAATAGACAAAATGGTAATTACTTTCAAGCAACAATCGTGTAGATATCGAAATCTAGGCTCTCAGAGCCTAGGCGGCCTAAGCCTACGCATTCAATTTACATACAAAAGTACTTGCAGGCAATACAAGCATTACCTCTTGACTGCGCGTAGGACTGACATTCTTATAAGATACATAAGTATTTAGAAAAACCAATTTTTTTTTTAGTTTGGTATAATTTAATCGGATTTCATTGAGAAAAGGTTTCTTTTTTCGGTTTCGCGAATTTCATTTTAATATGTAGGCAGGTCTAAATAATTAGTAACTATTACAGAATATAAAAGAAAATTTTTGGTATTTACACTTTAAAAAATAACTAATTTGATAAATTATTATTTTACCTATACCGCCTTTGTATGGCACGTAGAAATGTTTCATATGAGAATTAAAAAAAAAATTAAAAGTTTTTTTTTCTTGAAAATAAAATGAAAAAAACCATTTTAAATTTCAAACGCAGAACATTCCGTGTCGATTTTAAAACACACCGATGCCGACGGCGCGTGTGTGTAGCGAATTTATTTTTGAATTTGGAACGCAATCTTACGCGCCATTTTGACTTGTATACGAATAATTCTTGCATGTTTTCTCATCCAATATTTCAGTTAGTTTTCGACGGACAGATTATTATCTTAACTTGTTGTTTCTTAGCTATACCTCGTTGGAATGACACACAGTTATTGATTGAAGCGTTGAACACACAAAGGGAATAGTCTAACATAGAAAATCCGTGACAAGCAGTCTGTCCGATTCTATCAACCGACTAAATTAGAGAGCCGAAAAATGTTGTTAAAATTGGACAGATAATTAAAAACCGGATATTAAATATATTATAATATACGATGAATTCAATATAAAATCTCGCGTAAAAGATATATAGTAAGTACGAAACATTAATCGTTAAGCAATAAAACATTTTCCATTAATCCTCAAATAAATCGAGCTCCGATAAAATATTTCTACTTACATAATGCATCGGCGAAGCGAAATACATAACATTAATTTTGTATTAATCACGGGTACCTATCGGAAATTTAAATTATTGGGCATGAATTTGCGTGCACACACGGTAAGTGCGCCCCCACTCGCCATCGAGCCCCCGGTGGGCGGAGGGCGGGGGGGTCACGCACCACCCCAACTATCCTCTCCCCCAACTATTTTGGGGTGGCCAGTGGGCATGAAAAAAATATAATAGTATTCCACCTGCGTCGGGCGGGCAAATGCGCTATCGGCTCGTGTATGCATAACGCCGCCATTTTGTTTAATAATAAAACGCCATTTTGTGTTGATATTAAATTCCGAATATTGTTGAAAGAATTGCTGAGTTATGTAAGAGCAATAAAAGTTCAGACGACTGGCCCCTTCCCACGTTGTAAACTTTTATCCCGACTGGATACCTTAATTTTTTTTCTCGGTACTTTTTTTAATTTTCACCGCGGCGCTATCTTGCGAATGCTTCAGTGGTCAAATAAAAACTTAAGGAGTTTTCAAAGAACACAGAAATCCATAGAGAATCAAACTTTTTAATATAAATTATTTTAAAATAAAGCTTTTTAAATGTTACACGCTATTAAGGTTATTGTCATTGTAAAACAAATGAGAAACGATAACAACATGACGCATTTAATATCAATCTAACTTTTATTTGTAATCGTAATCGAGGCAACATAGTTTCGAATACATAGATTTCTGATGAAAATCAAAATTTAATATGAACATTTATAATATATTTTACAAATTTCTAAAAGTAAATAAAAATGCTTAAAGCATATAGTGGGTCAGAGTTATAAAACAATTACACTATAATACAAAAAAAAATTAACAAATTACCTAATTGGAAGCGTTACAGAGTGACTAATCTTCAAGAATACAAAATAATTAAATCTATCAAACAGAAGTGGATATAAATTATATAATTTAAAATTAGAATCTATTCGTAATTGAATTACAAAATAAAACAAAACAAACTCAACTCCACACCGCTGTTGTTCTGAACAGTCAACTTAAGAAAGATAGCAGGCCAACTCCTGAAAAGGGTACACGTTTCGAGAGAAGTAAAAAGATTCAACCGGGCGGAGAGAACGGAATAAAAAAAAATAACCGCTTTGCAGAGAAAAATGGAAAAAGAACAAAACTATAGTTGGCGAGTTTTCCTTAAGTTGGAGGAAAGCGTCTCAGTTTACGTTAGGGCTGTCGCTAACGACTTAACTAATTAGTGTTATCTTAGTTCTGTATAAATATTATATGTGTATAGTAATTGTTTTGTGGTTTATTTTTTAATTACAGATTTGTTTCATAAATTATTAAAATGTATATGGTCAACATTATATTGATTTCAATACCATCGATTCTCATGATATATTTTAATTAGCAAAAGCGATAATTATATCATTTTTGGTTTGGTTTGTGAATCTATATTTCCAACTGGCGATGTAGACAAGGTAAATAAAATATATTTTGTAATAAATTATAAAATATAAAGCTAAAAACATTTTATAATACAAATAAATCTTTCATGTTGTCACCATATTACGAATTTGTAGCAGGAATTATTATACATGTACATATGTAACAAATTAAATATATAATCACAAAGTTATAGAGAATAAACCTTAGACGAACCTTACCTAACGAATTAAAAAACAACAAGTCTGTACGTTGCAATATCTTTGTCATTTTCATAAAAAAAAGTATAAAGTACATTGAAAACTAATATTTAAAGTGTCAGCCCTAGGTAATCGTGTGAACAGGCCAGAATAGAGTCTGCCAGCGTCACTCTTCCAACGATTATTTTTATTCATGGTCCGGGACGTAGTTTTGTTCGGAAAAAGACTTTTGCATCTTACAACGATTTAAAAATTAAACTCGACTAGAATCGTTTCCTTTGAATGAAGTTCTTTGTAGCTTAGTCTTACAGATATATTATTTTAGGAATTGTTCTCTGCGACTTCATTCGGGGGTTGTCATTTTTATTTGCTCTTGTTTTTTTTTAAGTATATTTGTTAGACTAAGGTATATTTTATAATGCCAAATTCCGCAAATAGATGCGATATAGCATTTAGATTAATTCAACCATAGCTCTACTAATATCTTAAGTTTATATAGAAATAAAAATGTATATAATGCATTAATAAAAACCATTTGGATACCAATACCAAATGTAATAAGGATGAGATGAGCAAGTGCCGCATATATAATATTTAAGAAAACCCAACCCGCATTGGAGCAGTGTGGTGGAATAAGCTCCAAACCTTCTCCTCAAAAAGAGGAGAGGAGGCCTTTAGCCCAGCAGTGGGACATTTACAGGCTGTTATGGTAGATAAACAGACACTTTACTTACTTATACATAGTAGGTATGTAGAAACAGCTTTATCAAGATTTCTTCGCAATATGAATTAATTTCATAAAAACACGTTATGAATTACAAAATAATATTTTATCTTAATTAGTCTATTTCATAATAAATGATAGATTAGTATATATGTAGGACTGCGTCTTAGTATATGATTAGATCTAACAAGCAGTGCATTAAGAAATCACAAAGTTAAAAAAATATAATGAATATAATGTTGATTACTGTGGAATTTAGAGACATATTTTACCATCAAAAAGCAGTACGTAGTCTCAAAGACCGATGGGACTGAAGGTCCGACACGATCGGAAATGGTCCGAGGGAAGAACCAGCGGCTTTACGTGCTTTACGAGGCAAGGCACACACTTGCAATTGCCAGACTCCGGGCTATTACTGAGAGTTTTTTCGACTGAAAATCGCAATGACTTTTAACGGCCCGACCTGGGTTTTAAATGCAAACAAACTGCTTCTTTTTAAGTTTATATGAAAAACAACATGTTTTTAATTTGGATCGCTGCTACCTAATAATTCAAATATTTTATATGTATTATTCGAATAGACATTATGTACTTTAAAATGGCGGGGTTTGAAGGATTTTATAGTTACAAACAACATTACAACTTTGACCGTTAGAAAACAAAAAACCGTAACGCAATATTTCTATAAATCTTCCATTCAACCCTTGATATTTTTTTGTCTCGTCAGAAACTATTATTCTTAACCCTTTGATTACCTGTTGTTTTGGAAAGGGTCCGGTATGACGACTCGTATTATTATTACTGTATTTGAATTCAATTGTAAAACGTAATGAAAAAAATTGTTGTATGTAAAATTAATAACAAGTTATTTAAAATAATTACGACAATATTAAGTAAAAAAGATAATATTGTCTTTTGTTGATTTTGAATGCGTTCTGTGATTTTGTTCAGCGTGGAATTAAAAATATATAAAATTTCAAATTCTAAAATCTCAATTAATATTAATTCAATGTTGCATATATTTTTTTGAAAAGGGTTTGTATATCTATTGTTTCGTTAAAGATCCAAAAAGGGTGACCTTTGATCGCTTCGAACGAATTCCGGTGGACAATGACCTCAGGAAAAAAATGGCCTGCAGCTGTCCAGGGCATTTGTTAGCCAATATGCCGAAAATAATAGTTTAACGCTATTATTATGCTAATATAGTGCGAAGCTATTATTTCACAGGTATAAGGGGTATCTTCGGCCCATTGTGTCCGAATTTCTGTTTGTGGACGCGCGACGGGTTAACTTTTTGTACGCTTTGACCGCGTGGACGTTATAATTTGATTGATGTGTGACGGAAATATAATAGCATTTTTATTTTATATTATTGATGTTGATGTTCAAAAAAGAAAACTCATATAAAATAATATTATGTTGACAAGATATTTGAAAGACTTCCAATTTTAAACATTTACAGAATAATTATAATAGTAAACCGTTTATGTCAATGTTATGTCATGGATTTTAAAATTCGAATTGATTCCAAAAATAATTGCCACCATAATTATTCATCCAATTAGAATGCACCGCGTCTTATCCCGTTCGATTGTTCTAAAATTGAATTTTAATCACCGATTCTTTACTCACAATGGTCCCACGAAGAATGCCAAAAAATAGGGAAAATGTTGAAAATGCCTTTAAGAAATGGATTCGATTTTATCTGGCATCGGGGAAGCGAAGAGCAATTATCTCGAGTATCTTTTGAGTTTAAATTAAGTGAAAAAACTTAGTCGTTTTTTTAAATTGTTAGGGCGAAGGTTAAGTTTGGAACGATAAAGAAAATCTTCTTTTAATTTTATTATTATTTTAAACCTTCCAATAATTTATTAGTATTTTAGGTTTCTCTTTAACATTGAAATCTAGCTTTAGAATATAATTTCCTTTTATTGCTTCAATAATTTAGTAATACTAGTTATTTGATACAAATCACGGTTTTAATTAAGGTGTGTCCAGGCGATCGGTTAAATCCCAGTGTACACGATAAACAACTTAACCCTTCCTCGCTGGAAAGGTCAAAAAGGCCGCACGCAATGAAAACTACAATGTAGATACCTATATATAAATCATCTATGTACATTACAATCATAGAAATATATAATAAACACAAACACTTCTATTTTAATAACATTTTTAAAAATATAATGATTTACTTTTTTACAAAACTTTTATTAAATAATTTTATGATATATAATAATAGTTAATGATATATTGCCATAAATAAAAACTATCAATCAAAAAATATATAATTAAAGATAAAAGGTACCATAGTATGTAAAATAAAAATCAAATAGACACCTATTGTATAGAAAACATGACCGTATTATGTCTGTGCATGTCTGAAAACCGGTAAGACGGTATTGCACAGCGCGTGTACCGTTAGTCCGCAAGTGATGCAACTTTTGATGCCTATAATAACATAATAGTGCACTTATCCGACCGGTGAAAATCGATACATGCCTTTATAAGTGTTCTAAAAATTGACATTTTTGACGTGTAAAATATAATAGGTAACAGAAACTTCTTGGCAGTAAATATTTTACACACTAGCAATTTTTTCTCTTAATAAAATATTTTATTATTTCACGCTATGTATTTAAATTCAATTAAATTATTTGTATAATTTAAAAAATAATAGTAATCTTAGGTACTTTAATATATTAATTAAACTTTTGCTTTAAGTTTTCATCTGAATAAAACACAAAAAAATTAGCATGTCATAACAAATTTGTAATGGCTGAACACATTATTCCCATTGTCTTTTCAAGAGCGGTAATTAAATTAAAAAAGTAAAAGCAACACGCAATCCCATTCTTTGTTAATTAAAGAAACGGCTTTAGAAGAATGAGAGACGCTTAAGTAGCAAGTTAGGAGTTAGTAAAAAAACAACAAAAGAATATCTTTTGTTTTTAAAACAGTTTGCATGTTCGCATCAGTTAACAATTTATTTTATAATTTCTGTTCTCTTTACAAATCCACAATTTTTAAATTTGGAACGTAAATTGAACGTTAGTTTTGATTATAAATTAAACCAAGTACTTAAGTATTCTGATTACTTTTTTTTCGTAAGTAGAGTTTAAAAATCTCACGCAACGCACCTGTTACATTCAGATGTTCCCGAAATCCGGTAAAAAATCACTACGCCGATATTGATGGGTCAGTTCCGGTTTTTTGGTTATTTCATTAAAACACGATTTTATTGAGCGGATCGAATGCAACCATCTGTTGCATGTATTTATTTAAAAATAAATGGATTTAAGCTTTACCAAACTATACCATTATTACTATATTGTTATAATTAAAAAAAATCGGCTTTGGCAGTGTAATAAACACAATTTAAAAAAATGTATAAATATTTTCGATGTCAAATTAATAGTACGCATGAATTATGGAATTTTATGTTAATATAAATATTCATACATGAAGTGACAATGATTTATCTCGATGGTTATTTAAACAATGGTTAAAAAATGTATTCTAGAAGGTCTTATGTGCATAAATGTATTTCAAAAGCAGGAAACCTGTTTTTCTGTTGCGATATTGTGTCTAGCGTCATTGTGCCATGTTAATTGTAATGTAAAATCTGCCATCTTTGTCTTGCAGAAGTGTGTGCGATTCGTTACAGTGCGCGGAGTTAAAAATTAATTCTTATCTAGACTAACAATATATTTTAGAAAATAATGAATTTAATTTTGTTGTTCTTATTTTAGATTATTTACATAATAATACAGAAGTATGCAAAATAACAACGTGATGACATTATAGGTATTTATGTAACGTTATACAAAGAAACGTTGCTTCTAATACCTATCTTGGCTTAAACCTCATTAAGTAAATCAAACGTTTCTATGTCCTAACTGAGGTGGTTTTTTTATAAAGAAACGAAAAAATGAGCTCAACCCTAAAATGAAGCATATGGCATCACAAAGGGTCGGGGTCTCGTGGACCCGAAGAAAGAATAAAAACAAAGCTCTATATAATTAATATCAGCGATTAATTATATTCCTTGTAACGTAATAAAAGTAAGAATCCAACTGTTTGTTCTTATAACACTTTTGTCTTTTTTTACGCTGATTAAATTGTTTTAATTTTTGTTCTCGGTTCGCTTGAAACTCTGTTTTTAGTTTTAGTGAATTCATTGTTGCAATTGTTTTGTAAAGAACAATTTTATTATTGTTTTTGATTTCGTAAATAATCATTCGTTATTTATGTTGAATAGTAAAACTTGTTTGAAAATTTTAAAGCCTATTCTAGTTGTCTTTAATTTTGTTTTATAAATTAATATTTTAAAATTCGAATACACAGATTAAGCAATCATTAATAATAATTAAGTTATTATCGATGTAAGTCTTCTTTTGATCGCACTTAAGCCACTACTTAAAAAATAATCTTTTTAATAAAGCCTACTCTGTATATGTATATATGTCAGATAAAAACAATGGATAATAATAATATTATTATTAACAGTGCCAGCGTCTTGAGTACAATGCCACAGGACAATCTTTTAAACGGCGTGTTTTTTTATATTTATGTAATGATTTTTTTTTTTTATTTTGTATATTATAAAAATGACTGTACATAGATTATAATCAATGGATTGAATGATTGCTGGATCTCGTGGAGGAACTAACACTGGGTGTATTTAATTCATACAAAGTATTTAAACAAAAAAGATAAAAGAGTAACTTTTGAGTTTGTTGCCGGTTCTTCTTTGTAGGATTCACATTCCGAACCGGTAGCGTTTGACGTTATGAATAGTCAAATTTACATACAAGTAAATTTAAATGAAAATATTTTAATTTGATATAACTTTATTGACACTTCTTTAATGATACTTAAAATACATTTAATTTTAAGAATAAAAATGCTTACGCAATCACAAATATATATTTCAAGTAAGTATGTAACATGTGCAAACGAAGTGTCTTCAATAATTCGTTTTGTAGTAAATTCAAAATTTAGACACCATTCGTCAGTAGGTACGAAATTTGAAGAAAATTAAAAAAAAATAGACAATTAAAAAGAGGGTGAAGTCGTAAGTCCGATTTAATAACCAATCGAGCCCCCGACACCTCGAGAAAAAAGATTGAAGAATCTTCCAGCCCCAATATAATTTCCTAATCACCGAACCGAACGTCCGGTTCCTACTAAAAAAGTCTTAGACGTCCTTGCTTCTGTCAAAATTCGATTTATATGGATACGACTTTATTTTGTTTTGCAATAATAATATATATAATAATAATTATTAGTTGTTTTTTTCATGTAAAATTTTACTCTCGTTATAAAATAAATCATTTAAAGATTTTGTAAAGGACTGATTTTTAGTATCATAAATATATTATTGCAAAAAATACTGTGTAATTATATGTATTATTTCTCATGTGTAAATAAGCTACTTTAACTTACATTTAACTTACTTTAGCTTAAGATTCCAAATTCAAAAGATACGTCCATTATACTCTAACGGCTCACCATGTCAATATTTACTCGGTGAAAGAAGGCGACAAAAAATAAATTAGGCAAAACTCATTTCGTCTTGAAATCTCAACATCTGCGGCCCGGGGGGTTGCAGTTCGTATTGTGAGCGTTCTGCATGATAATTGTGCGTTATATCTATGAACTTCTCTATATCTATCTTTAATGATAGATTTTATAAAGGCAGTTTTAATTATATGACGATTTGTGACTGCAAATTTGCGTCGAATTTTTGAGTTACAATTCATTTCTTGAACTTAATTTCTTCCAAGATACAATGATCTTGGAATAGAAATGTATTATATATTTTATTGAAAGTGTAAGCGAGAATAATGCTCAGTTTCATTAAAATGAAAACAGTTATTTTCGTGTGATGCATCTTATAAGATTGTATTTGTGATAATAAAGTTTCTTTAGTTAGTTTATAAACAATAAGTTTATATATAGCGTATTCGGCTTAATTATATGTACCTACCTATACATAAGAGATACCACATTGAATTGTGTATATATTTAGCGAAAATAGTCATGTGTTTTGTATGAACTAATAAAAATATAAAAAAAAAATTTTTCTGCCATCTCTTTATTTTTATAATACTATTATTTTTTATAATTTTCTTTATGTAATTATAAGAATCGATTAGCATTAAATATTCAAGCAGACTTTAAATAAAACTCCATAGAGATAAAGAAAAAAAAGAATGAATAAGAAAATTTAATTAAACTTAAATGTTGCAAAGAAACCTTTTCTTCGAGAAAACGTTATTTGAGATTTCGAGTAAAAATTTTATATGTAAGGATAACACTTACTGTTAATTAAAAGATAACTCGGGAGTAAGGCGGCACTTTTCTAAAAAAGCAAGGGTTATGACTTTTCGTTTACTCTGAATATTACACGAACCGTTACGTTTTTAATTATTTTAAAATTAATACAAGATAATATAAATTTTAAACTCTTTATATATCTCTTAAATAAATCCTGTAAATAAAGTATCAAGATTCAACAACTGCAGTGTCAATCAAACATTACAATATCAATTTTGAAAGATGTCATTTATTATATGTTTTTCGCTTTGTACGTATAATTTTAGACGAATTCGGTTATATACTTATGTGCTTATGTTAATTATAATAATAAAAAATATAAATATGTGTAACTATTATAACTATATAAGTTCTTATCCGAAAATATGTGTTTTTAACATTTTGTTCACAAAAATAATGTAAGGTGTATATGACTTATATATTAACGTTATATATATTGAGAATGAATTGAGAAGCAATGAACACTACGTTAAATCAATTTTCATTTTTTGTGCTATTGTTAAAATAAATCCTATAACAAAAAATGTACGATAAAGTATCTTGTATAATTAGTTACACTATATATAAAACAAAAAGAAACAAACATGATACGACGAAATAAAAACTGTGTCGAATTAAACGGTAAAATAATGTAAAAAGTACCACAAATCGAAATGTATGATATAATGTTAAATAAAGGCCAGACAAGGGTAAGAAAGATAATAACGTTAAGGTAGCGTCGCTAATTTGTACGCAAACACGACTGAAATCAAATAAAAACCGATCACGCGAAACAACCTTTTTTCCATCTCGCCTTCTGTAAATAGGCTCTTGTAGTGCATCCTGATGATGTTGATACTTGATCTTAGGTTACAAAACGACAATTGTATAAATTTAAGTTGTTTCTTGAAAATAATTTACATAAATATTAATAATTTTATACGCTATTCGTAACTGTAATAAGCGACTAATCTGTAATGGTGGATACGTCATTTTAATATAAGAAGCTATAAATAATCAAATTGAGTCATATATGTATCATATCGGACGCGGAAATCGTTGCTTAGTACTGCTTAGTACTGTTTTATATAAAACTGATATTATTAAAAATACGGATGTATATTTTTTTATTTCCGAGATAAATTATCGTTTGTGATTTGACCGCTACTAACCGTCAAAGGTGAACCAGAAACGCGTTACGTCAGATTGATTAACTACCTATATGCTATAATAATCTCAACCGAACGGCGATTAATATAATGTCACGTTCACTCACCCTTGCTATAAAATATCATTTAGTATCATCGCTTTATTGGATAGAAGAAAATATAGCTTGTAATTTATGTTTTATGATTTTTAATAAAAAAAACATTAAATATGTATTTTTTTACATTTATGACAAATAATAATAAACAAATATTCAAATATCAAGAGTGGTGAGTCGAACAATAAGCTGCCCGCTTTCCTGGAGGGTGGAATAAAGACGCAATGAACAAAAAAAATGACACAAAAAAGATAAGCGAGGGACTCTGGACCAATCATGGAAATTACAACCATTTCCATAGGATTTTATTTATTTTACGAACATTTTAAAATGTTTCCAATTGAATTGTCTTAAAATTATTATTTACGGTAATTTATAAAGTAATATTACTGCTATGCTAGTTATACCTAAATCACTTAGTAGTAGGGTTAGAGCTGAGCATGTGGGCCACCTGATTGTAAGTGGTCACCAACGCTCTATGGGCGTTGGTGACATTGGCATTGTAAGAAATGTTCACCATCGCTTACATCGCCAATGCGCCACCAACCTTGGGAACTAAGATGTCATGTCCCATGTGTTCACTCACCCTTCAAACCGGAACACAACAATACCAAGTACTGCTGTTTTGCGGGAGAATATTTGATGAGCGGGTGGTACCTACCCAGACGAGCCTGCACAAAGTCCTACCACAAGTAGTAGCCCACTCATACCATATTCTACCACCAAACAGCAATATTTAGTTGTGTTTCAGTGTGCAGGAATACACTCACACATATATAATCTTGGTTCCTAAGGTTGGTGGCGCTTGGACGATTTAGTAGTAACAGCTTGTAAATGTCCCACTGCTGGGCTAAGGCCTCCTCTCCCTTTTTGAGGAGAAGGTTTGGAGCTTATTCCACCACGCTGCTCCAATGCGGGTTGGTGGAATACACATGTGGCAGAATTTCGATGAAATTAGACACATGCAGGTTTCCTCACGATGTTTTCCTTCACCGAAAAGCACGAGATGAATTATAAACAGAAATTAAGCACATGAAAATTCAGAGGTGCTTGCCCGGGTTTGAACCCACGTTCATCGGTTAAGATTCACGCGTTCTTACCACTGGGCCATCTCGACTTTGACGATTTAACGGGTAGTTAATATATCTTACAGTGCCAGTGTTTATGGGCGGTGGTGACTTATCAGGCCCATTAGCCAGACATCATATTTTAATTAAAAGTTTACATAAATAATTACATAAAAGTCAACATCCATCATCATCATCTAAGGTGTTACAACCGCGGGAGGATCTTTGGCTTCCGCTTCCAGTTTTTTATACCGAATACCCTGATATTTTTCAAGTCTCTGTTGAATACTAAGCAAGCTAGTGTGTCGGTTGATATTTGATTTGTAAAAAAAGCTTAATTATTTATTTGTTACAAATGCGCATTTTACGAACCAATTAATATATAATATAAAAGTCAAGATTGTTTCAGAACGCAATAAAAGTCTAAAAATAAATTCAAATAGGTTTTTCGACGTAAAAAAGTTCGGTTAAATTTTCAACTGTTATAACGTTACTCTCCCACGTGTATACTACTGACAGAACTGAGTACTTTGTTTTTGTGAAACTTTCAGATTCAAATTTTCATAATTTTCGTTATAAACTTTTTTTTTTTTAAATAACTTCATTAAAACGTTATTTAGTCAACATAAATATTGCAATTTGTTTTTAGATATTTCGGTAGTTTTATAATAGCTTGTATCTCAATGGTTTAATAAATCAATTATCTTAAAAGATATATAGGCTGTAAAAAACTGTAAAAACTGTAACAGCCTGTGAATGTCCCACTGCTGGGCTAAAGGCCTCCTCTCCTCTTTTTGAGGAGAAGGTTTGGAGCTTATTCCACCACGCTGCTCCAATGCGGGTTGGTGGAATACACATGTGACAGAATTTCAGTGAAATTAGACACATGCAGGTTTCCTCACGATGTTTTCCTTCACCGTAAAGCACGAGATGAATTATAATCGCAAATTAAGCACATGAAAATTCAGTGGTGCTTGCCCGGGTTCATCCATCACCACGATCATCGGTTAGGATTCCCGCGTTCTTACCACTGGGCCATCTCGGCTCATACATATAGGCTATTGATTTTAAATTTATCGTTTTTATATGCATGTATATTGTTTATTTAATACGGTAATAGTCTGTAAACATCCCACAACTGGGCTGTGTCCTGTCCATTTAAAAAGATTATAAACTTATTTCATCACGCTACTCCAATGCGGATTAGTGGGATACACAGATTTCCTCGCGTTTTTCATCACCACGTCACACAAATGAAGCATATGATAAGTGCTTAATTTGTGTGCAGTCCATTAGTGCTTTGTTTTGAAGCCGAAATCTTCGATTCTTCAATTAATATTCATATATTCTAGCCACTGTGCCATCTTCACTTTGTTTTTAATATATAATAGTTATATATTTTATTTTCATTTTACTAACAATTATTCGTGTAAGACTAGACGGCTGCTGTTGTTATATATAAAATAAACGATGTTGTGTCTGTACTAATGGTAATCAGCGCCAATAATGAGATTGAAATGTACATGTTCATTTTAAGGATTAATATTTTACATCAGTAAAATCGAAATATATTTTATTCAAGTAGGTACCACCCACTTGTCATTTATTCTACCACTAAACAGCAATAACATTATTGCTGAGTTTCGGTTTAAGGGGTGAGTAAGCCGTTGTAACTGAAGGCAGAAGACATAATATCTTAGTTTCAAGGTTGATGGCGCATTGGCGATGTAAGACCAATGCCCATACCATCAGGTAACTCATTTAGTCGTCCGCTTACCTAATATATATATATATATATTCATTTCAATTTCAACCACATAATTTAAATTTTAAAGTCACAATGTATCAAGCGTAGACCATATTTATAATTCTATTCCCAATGGATCGGATTTCTTTCTCCCAAGCAAATTTTTCCATTAAAATTTTTCGAAAATTATAAGATGGATTATGTGCTCAAGTTACCACAATTCCCAATGGTGGTTTAACGTCCCCTTACTTTTAACGTCGTATCACAAGTAAAAGTACGGAGATAAAAATATGGCGAACGTTTTTATAATACATAAAGAAAGTAGCAAAGATATATGTAAGCAAGCAAGAAATTCAATATATATTATTTATTCTAAACAAATCTTGATATACATTATATTAAAATAATTGTTCCTTAACCTTTACTTAAGCTTGATAGGTGTCGGCGATTTAATCGTTTGTTGAGATACATCTCTATACTATATATATATATGTATACTCAAATGATATTATGATACCACTACTTCAATGGTTATGTAAATTAAATAAACCCCCTCGGGTAAGATGACTAGAAAAAGTTATATGTACTCTGTTAGGGGTGACAAATCAAATCACCGATGAGACGGGAAAACACGACAGAGCGACAGAATAGCTTACGCATTTCGAGTATTAATATCGAAACACTAAACACGACCCATATATTAACTATTATCCCACACATTACATAGCTCGCGATCAGTCTAATGCATGTTACGTTTAAATAAGCCCTTTGTGCGTTTAATACAAATGTTTATATTAACTTAAATAAATTAATTCTCTCTACCTAAATACTAAATCCAATCTAATTACTAAAACAAAATCGAACGCTGGCCGTACATTAGGCTATCATTTATTCCGCAATACGATAAAGCTTAGTTTAATTTAAAGGAAATGCATTAGCCGGCGACCGCATTGTGGTACGGTATTTCAGTATTTCTATCATCATTTTAATATTTAGTCATATATAAGAGTAATATGTACATACAGACCTCGGTGTGGTGGTTCATTGGGCTACAAGATTCGTGGATTCAAATCACGAGTCGAATTAATAGTTTTTGTTTCGAGAAGTTCTCAATAGTTGAATGTTACATGATTTTTTGATTGTTGCGTGTCGTGTATGTGAGTCAAATATAGAGTGCGTTTGTGTTTTTTTTTTTATTCAGACTTGTGAAATATCTCCTGTAGTTGGTTAGCCTCGTTGAGGAGGATATCTACGTCATCATATTATGTATATAAGAGTTTCCATGTGGTCACTGAATTAACAGAGTTAAATTATATTTTCATAAATAATTTGCCCACCTTATATATAATGTGAACGTGTATGTTTTATGTTTGTTAGTTTTTTCTCGCAGCAAATTATAAACGTTTTGCATAGGAATAGTTCCCAGCTAAAAAATTATGCAAGGAATCGGAGCCGTGGTTATTAGGAGAATATGAGGAACACTGTGCTGATGTACGATAGTTAAATATTTTTTCTTTATACACATTATTGTATTATACATAATAAAGCAAAAATTCACTTTAATATTTAATGGAGATAAAAGGTATGTAGACAAATATACCATTGCTGTTTAAAAATCATATTAAGACGAAGGATTTGGTTTCGATTTAACCACACATATACAACCAAGAGCTTAACTGGATTCAAACTTGCTATAAAGTGAACATATATCTACTTAGCCTTATGAACACATATATTTTATCTTATTATATTTCTATTTTATAAGGTAACAAGTACCGTATCATTTTCGAGTTAAACACATAATACTTTATATGGATATATACTTTAATAGTTTTATTATATATTCTAAAGTATGGCATCATTATTCAAAGTATAACGATGAATACATATTGAAATAAATAAATATAACTTAATAATAGAACCATTATAATAAAATCCCTCTTCAATATATACTGAATATAACTGAAGGTGTCAAAGTATTTTGGACATGAAATACATATTAAATGTAATATTAATGGAAATAGTGCATAAAAGAGAATTTCAAGCGTCACTGTATTTAGTATTCACGATCATATTACTGAATATTGTGTATGTGTGTCATATACGTGTTTATATTCAAAATGAGAGTTCAAAGCAAAATCGACTGTATCTTGTTTTATATAAATACGAAAATAGCATGAAATTTTGTTAGCCGCGGGGTCACCGTCATCGCGACGCAATGACTGTATTGATTTCCCCACTCCCAGATCAACCCCCACATGTAGGTATATAAGTGATAGTTGACACGACACCCCCCAAATGCACAATTTCGTATCAGGGCTGCTTAATATGACAGCGATCTCGTAAGTGTGGCTTATGGTACGCGTTTACGTTATGTTACATCATTATATTAAAAAAACGGATGTGTGTGTGATGCTTTGTTAGTGTATGATGCTTAATACACACGCATATAATTCAAATATCTTATTAACACACACACCCATCGTAATGTGTACAACGAACACTTAACCGATTTTTTTTAAACATGGGCAAAGATGTTGTATTTTATTGTAATTTAAAAATCACTCTTGATACTTTTTAAATAATAAGTCAGTTGAACATCTTACCTTTTTACCATTACATTTTATTTCATTATGTTTAATTTTGTAGGCAGCATCAGTGTTTGTGGTCTGGTTTATGTTTGTGTTTCTGGATCCGACACGATATACAATTCGATAACTTTAAATCGTTTTTTAAATTTATAATTGGAATTTGACAAACGAAATAAACAGAGTACAGATAAAAAATACTTAGACGATAATTGAATAATGTGACGTTGATGGCGCAGTGGTCGTAAGTTGAATGTGAATTAAATTCGTTGGTTCGTTTCATGCTTAAGATTAATATTTGTTATAAAGCTTAAGAGGTTGTATTAAAACTATAATCAAATAATATTAGTTCACGATATAGATAGCTCATATACTGAGGTATATAAATATTCACATATCGAATTAAGAAATTCACCCTTAGGAGCGGAGTCAACAATAAGTCCATAGAAAAATATTTATTTATATTTGTTTTTAATTTTAAGGCGTTATAAGTTAATTTGAAGTAGGTTCTTCGTTCGTCTATTTGTTTTTAATTTATAAATATTCTAATTTTCTTTCGTTCCATTTTTAAAATCGAATAAAATGATAATTTTTTTTGATATTTATTGCAGTTTAAAAAAAATAAAAAAATTCCAACCTTAAATCACGTTTCGCAAAGAATCAAAAGTGATATCAGAAAATGTTATTAAAAAAACTTCTCAACAGTTTCAAAGGGGATGAAAACTCTGTAAATTAGTAAAATACTTTCCACTCGGACAGTGAGTCTTTGTTGGCTGGCTCCGATTTTTAGGGTTACGTAAGAAAATCCGTTGATCGAAAAACGCTTACAGTTTAAACTTCAGCTGGAACTCTTTAAACGCTATCGACGGAAAGGGCTTACACTTCTTATAGTATTTACTTTATATAAAAACTAAAGATAATAATATATATGAGTTGATCCATGGGTAGCTGGTGGAGTATGCTCTAAACCTTCTCTTCAAAAGGAGAGGAGCCCTTAGCCTAGTAGTGAAAAATTAACATTCTTTTTTTAAATCGTAATATTTATATCGTGTGCGATTATACATAAAATATTGAAAATAATTAAGCAAATAAATGATCATATGATTATACTTTATTACAATGTTCAATACGATTCGGTCTTGACGATTTCACCTCGCCTCGTCTTTACAGTTTAATATCGAGTTTTCGCGCTTTCGAGCGTAAGATCTCAGCAACTTGTCAGAACACCTGCGCTTTTTTATCTGGACCTATGATGAAGTTTCGATTTAATGAGATTATATATATATATATATATATATATATATATATATAATGTAAAGTGCTACACAGAGCAATTTAGGAGAGTTATGTGTAAAACAGAGGCAGGGGTCCAATTCTACTAACAAATTGTGACTTTATCGCAATCGAGTCTAAGTGTAATCGTAGCCGTTTGCCTTCCTATTATTTTATTTAATTATTGACTAGTGGCATAAAAGTTAACAATTAAGTTGGATTGGAATTGAATCGGAAGCGTATCGTTATCGTTTAGTTGAATTGTATAACTCATCCGATAAAACGTATGACATTGAAGAAAGAGGATTTAGAAGGTACCTGATTCCTGTTAACCGTTAACGTACGTAACATAACTAAATTGTTTTATTATCCCTTTGTAAATTTACATACCTAAATTTAATAATTTGATTGAATTTAATATACAAAAGTCCCTCCGATCCCTATTCGACGCAAAGCTGCATAACACAGGTCGCATGCCACGCTGTACAGCAATGGACAATCATTTATCCATTTGTTGAATTATAATAAACTTTACCGTAAATCAATATACATATGTGTTTTACATTAAGACCTTTAAATGCTGAATACATAATATAAGCGATGCCAATCTAAGATTTTAACCTCGTATCTTAAATAAGAACGACTTATTTTAAGCACACAATAGAGATGTCTGAAGAGTTTTTTCAGACAAGCTATACCTGATATGATCTGTTTAGTGGTCCTTTCCCATAACAGACACATACTCAGACACACACAAATATTGCCACAGATAAATAAATCACTTATTATACAGTTCAAGGTAAATTGTGCTAAGACAGTTACTATCATTGTGCAGCTAATAATGGGATCTAAGCCATATTTACACTGACTCACTATTGAAACTGCAATACACCAATACAGACAGCAGATTAATTAGACAACAGATTAATAAATGAGTGGATAGTATAATAAGTCAACCAAAATCCTACTACAGGGTAAAATGGTATATGATCCACCACAGAACGGAAAAGCTTGTACGTTTAAGATTTGCGAACATTTAAACGTGTTTATATTTATTTACATTAATTCGCAAACAATTATCGTTAATTATATTACTTCTCGGTTAAGATTATGTGATAAAGTTGACCTATTGTTTGTTGAAATATTTACATTGTATTTTATTCATAACTTTTTATATTTATTAAAACTAGCATCCTCAGTACAAGTCTATTATGTATACTGATATTATATATACTATAAATGTTTACTGCCTGTTTCACTGTCGCGTCTTTTTAATCCATGCAAATCTGGACCATACATTTATACGAAAAAAATCATGCGTATCCAGTAGAGATGCTTTCTAAGAACACGCGAAATTCACCATAGAAAACAATCTATTAATAGCCCACCGCTGGGCTAAGGTGAATCCTTTCTCTCTTTGAAAAGAAGATTTGGAGCTTATAATAGTAAAATGTCAAAATGTGATATGCGACATTGACTATTATAATTATTATCATACACGCTTCAAAATAGCGTGTCACCATTTACCATAACGGTTACCAACATCAATAATTATGCGAGTTAATTCACACGGAATAGCACTACAGCGCTCTGTTTATGAGTGTAAGAAAGAAAAAAGAAGATAGAAGAACTTTATGCCTCGTTAGAATTATTATTATGTTGTCATTTTTTCGTACTATTTTTTTTAATTTAATATTTTTTCATTATCTGCATTATTTAAGTTTATAGTTTGGCTATGGTCTTAATATATTAATTTTTCATCAATTCAAAAAAAATAAAATATATTATGAACAGGATATGAACAGCATTTTCGTAAAGTAAATAAAAGGAAAATCATATCGGAAAAAAAGATTTATTTTCCACTTAAAATTATTTATTGAATTAATTATTCATATTTTGCTCAGTTCGAATATTCAATTTTCGAATACGTGAACAACACAGATTGGGGCTGATCTATGCGTACGAATTACTTAACTTTAGTAATGATTACTGCGGAAAGAATCGTCCGAAATACAATACGCTAAAATGATACCTCATACCTATAAAATCTACCTTATGTATACCTAACCTACTCATTAGTTGGGTAGTATCTAATATATGATTGCATTGCATTTAAATTGTATTAAAAAAATATAAAATTCGCGTTTTGTCAACGTCATTCTCAATTCAAAAAAAAATATTTCGCTCCATCAAGTTCCAATTTTAAAATAAATAAACATGGACCCCGAAGAACCATTGTTATGTAAAATCGAAGTAATTGACGTAACAGACGGAGATTTTACTTCGCCATTCTATTTATTTGAAAAACTTTTAAAATCTCTTTCTTTGATTAAGCTGAATGGAAAAATTGAGAGCGTCGCTCTTTTGTAGGTTTTTATCACAATATTGGCGGTTCGAATATAAAGTAATAAAAAAAAAAACATTAATACATTTTCAGTACTAGGCTTAAGAATATGAATTATTTAAAAAAAATATACTTTAAAAGATTGGTATAATTTAAACGTTTGGTATATAATTCATATTATAATATCTCAAAACATTAAATTAAAAAACAAAAAGACAATTTAACACTACATTTAAAAAGCCGTAAAGTCAACATGTTAAATTTCAAAGTCACACTTCAACTGGCCGTCATATGTGGACACTACTGTAATTACGACAATTAAAAAACTCATTACGCACTGGCAGCCAACAATCATCGTGAACCGTGAATAAATATTTAATTACTAAAGGCAACACTACTATTGACTATTGTGTGAAAAAGTGTGGGAACATTGACAATGCTTTGTTCTATTTTTTTGATTTCAAATAGTTATTACAGCTGGTCATTAAGCTATACATAAATATATTTTCAATATTTACAATAAAACATAAAAATATTTTTTAAAAGAAAAATTTAAAACGGAAAACACATTATAATAAAATTTAGATATGTCATTCCGCTTAAATGGAATATTAATTAGATATCATTTATCTATGCATTATTTAAATAAGAAAATATAAAATATGTTAATAGTCGCTTATATCTACATATCAATAAAAGTCGACATTGAAAAAAGATTCCACCGAATAACTAATTTAATTATATTGCGCATACGAATAGCCCGAAACGTCGCTATTGGCTAGTTCGAATATGGAAAAACACGTGAATTTTTTTTTTCTAAACCACGTAGAATGTACGTTGCGTAAAGCCGTGTTCTGATTGGCCGGCCGTCCGGCAATAGCAGACCATTGGACAATTTTTTTTCCCGCTTTTCACGTATACGGCGTTCGTAATTTTTTTCGCGGAAACTCCGGCCAATGGAACGAACGTAGTTTTAATTATAAAAGTTGTTCTAGTCTCGGATTGTTTTTGCGGCTCGTATATGGAGGCAGCATAACGAGTTGCATGAGTGTTATAGGTATTTTATAAGGCCACTGCTATTTTAACCACGGAAATCGGATTTAGTTTTTACTAACTTCTGATGTCGTCGACGTGTTAAATAACTTATTTTTTCGTGAAATTAATGCAAAGAAATAAATTAAAAAAAAGAATTCTATGCATTCGGAATTTTAAATAAGAAATTTAGGTTTAAATACGTATTATTACATTGAAACTGTAATTTCGTATCGAGAGAATGTTTTTAAGCGCGAAATAGCTCGCGATGCGATCTGTTTTATAATGGCCGACCGGTTTAAATTTGGAATTCTGAAGACACATCCCGTATGCCGTGATGTATGCGCTTGCGTTTTATTAAATTTGTTTATTTACACTAGCTTTAGATCACGTTTTACCTTATGGATGCCGCGATAGATGATTGTTGCGAAACCTTTTAATGGTTTGCGTTAAATATAAATTCAATAGTTTAAGGCTATAAATTCGTTATTCGGATACAATATGATTTTGTAGCCATTAAGAAAAAATAATAATAAAGTAATTACTAGAAAAGCTAATAACTAGGAAAGACCTGTTTTTTTTAATCTGCTTTAAGTTGAAGAAACGATTTATTTACACATTAAAATTGGATTTTAATAAAACCATTATATTTATAACGCATACGTAACGTTGATTTTCCCGGGACAACATTTGACTTCCATGGAGTGACCGGTATTACTGATATGTGAAGTCAGTAATGTAATATCAATATTATGAATAATAACTCTTATATATAATACACCAAACTAACCTGTATGTAATCGCGTGTGTTGCTGAACATGGCTCAATTGCTTGAACCGTCTGTCGCAGTATGAGCACTTGTAGGGCTTCTCGCCCGTGTGAACCCTGATGTGCTGGACCAGCTGGTGGTTCGAGCTGAATGATTTCAGGCACTGCTGGCACTGGTGTGGTTTCACCTCACCACCCAAGCCACGTTGCAGCTCCCTCGCGTGCATCTGCATTGCGTTCTTGTGCATGAAGATCTGGAAACGGGTGGTTGGCTGATTTATTTGGTAATTTGAAGAGTTTTCTTGGGGTAATCAGATTTTGAAATTGTTTCGTACTTTCTTTACAGTATTTGGACAAGTTTGTATCATAATGATTTAAGACGTTATGCCTTATTATTTAATTAAATGGGTAATATAAATATTTGTAAGCACTTCTCTGAACTTAAAACTTATAATTAATTGCGTTTAATGATTGATTGCGATTTTCGGGAACTTTATAAATCGGTCCAGGAGTTTTTAGAATGCAAACGAAACGCATTCATATTATATAATATACTCATATGGTGAAATAAAATATATACCTATAATAGATCATTGTATAACTTTCACTAAATATATATAACTTGTAACATATAATGCTATTTACATGCGTCTGTATTTTAATAGATTATTTGTAAAAATGTTTTAAATAAGCTTGGATTCATTTGATACTACATATCCTATACATATCCTATCGATTAGACTTAGATATACTACATATCCTATCGATTAGGACTTTTCACAAAGAATATTTGATAGATTGATTGAATATTATTATATATTTTTTATTCCATCGTATTTAAGCAATGTATACGAAGTTAAAATAGTCACATATCCGATTATTTATCTTAAATAATTTTGTTTAAGTTAAAATGTCATTTCAACGTGACATATTGTACACTTAAATATTTGTACTAAATAATTTAAATCTATAATAATTTGAATACATTGGCAAAACACATACATAAACACAAGTATCCACGTTCAGAAAATCGATATACATCGAAAACCGAAATCAACATATAACCATAACCAAGTAGGCTCTTGAATCGTCATTTTACAAGATTAATTTATAGTTCCACCGGTTAGCAATTTAGATTCTATAGAGAATAACCGTCAAAACACACAGTAGCCACACTTTTCGACATTTAAATTCCACATTAAATAAAATTCAATTATTTATTCTGCACGGATATCAACAAATGCTAACTCGACGCTTATGTAAATGTTTTATGTTTATACGCCTTATTAATCAATGTTTTTTCAACATGACATTTATGTTCTTAAGTAAATAAATAAAAAGTCATGATGTATTTAAAATATAAAAATATATTAAAAATTTACAAATAAGACTGATAAAGTTAAGGAGAACTGATATTTTCTATCTGTAAAATTTTACCGGTAAATAAGAACTTGAGCAAGTAGGGTTATAGTATATAAGGATGAATATAAATACATAAAAGTCAGAAATAAATAAAATACGCAATGTATGATGAAAAGTATGTAATGTATACGAGAACAGATTCATTCACTTAGAATAAGAAAATACTATGGTGATAGAATATAGAAATATATGGTCTCGAACCGTAACCGTAACCGTAACAGCCTGTGAATGTCCCACTGCTGGGCTAAAGGCCTCCTCTCCTTTTTTTGAGGAGAAGGTTTGGAGCTTATTCCACCACGCTGCTCCAATGCGGGTTGGTGGAATACACATGTGGCAGAATTTCAGTGAAATTAGACACATGCAGGTTTTCGATGTTTTCCTTTACCGTAAAGCACGAGATGAATTATAATCACAAATTAAGCACATGAAAATTCAGTGGTGCTTGCCCGGGCTTGAACCTACGATCATCGGTTAAGATTCACATGTTCTTACCACTGGGCCATCTCGGCTTGGTCTCGAAGGTATTTATTTATTTATTTATTTGATTACCAACAATATACGCAATGACAAAATAAAGACTAATAATGGTACTTCAATTAAAGATCAGAACTGTATGAACAATAATACAACAAATACATTATACAAAATATCAAATTAAAAAACACAAAAATTTAAAAAAATATATAATTATATAGAAATCTATACATGGATCTTCTAACTTAATAAAATAGATGTATGTATAAGTAACAAAAGATTTTTTTTTTTTAAATAAAGTTAAGTATTTATGTCTCGATGTTAAAAACATGACGGGAAATAAACACACACGCAAGCACAGCCATGTAACGTGATTATAAGTAAAATATTTTTTTATTTTATTGCTTAAAGTAATTACTTAGTTTATAATTATTATCATTTAATTGTAAAACGTGCGCGTTTTGAGAAAAATCTTGGCGAGATGAATATTTATTTTTAACAATATATGTATATAATGTAAATAAATGAAATATGTATAAATAAGTGATAAGGTATTATAGGCCTGTACGTCCGTGTACAATCCACATTAGGTGTGGGGTGTTAAGTTTCGCGCTGGCTCCTATAATTTTGCCATGGCAAAGAAATTGCTTTCTACTAGTGAGTCAGATAAGAGGGAATTATAGGGACTTAAAATTATTTATCGCCTCCGTAGTCCGTGAGCGTTATATTTTGATATGCGATGGCTGGTCAGATTTGTGCTTCATGGAATCCTATATAATATTTTATTTTGTAATTGAATATCGTTTGTTTAATTTGATTATATATATGTATATATATTTTTAATATAATTTATAATGATTGATGATAATGATGGAACAAATTAGGTTTTTTTTGTTATTATTTTGTTAATCCGAGTATTATATTTTTTAATCTTCCTCTACTTGTTAATTGTTTTGTCTTAATTTTCGATATACCAAATAAAGTGTTAAGTTTTAACGTAACTTCTCATATAAATGATTATTCTTTTGAGAAATAAATGATCTTAAACCGGAGGTTGTTTTAATTTTTTTTTATTGTTAATTTTCAAATATATCTGTTGTTATTATATATTATGTGCTTAGTATTTGATTGTGTTATTGTTTTAAATATAAAACGATTATAATAAATACATTTTGTTAGCCATGTTCTAATGGCATTAAAAATATTTTTGAAATCTCTTTCTTAATAAAAGAGATTTTTGAGAGTTTTGTCTGTTCTTGATTATTTAATTTTTAAGGTTATACGTATAATAATTTATAATACACATATTTTTTTATAATCTGTGCATTGAATAATTTTGTGCTGTTATTATAATTATTGATATGGTGATAGATACGGATTCTATAACTTTATTGTCGTAATATTTTTTTTTTATATATCAAATGAAATGTACTTATAAAATCTTCATTAATCTTATTATTAATTCATTACACAATTTTTTTTTTAAAGTTTTATTATACGATAAGTATATAGTTCGTTTGTCTGGTAACAGCATAATATAGCAATTTAATTAAACGCCATTTTTTTTTGTAATTTTCCTTAACTAAATAACATAACAACAAAATAAATAATCAATTTATTTTAGAAATAAATTTTGTTTTTAATTAATGAAATAAATTTAAAGAGTACTCAAACGGATCGTTTAAGTATCCACAAATATAAATTAATTACGTTAAATAAACAATTGTCGTTAACAAATAATGCAATCAGCTTAATCTTAGTTATATATTACATAGGTATATTTATCGAAACCTTACTTCTATGCGATTGCAAAGAAACGACTTCAGACACGCAAACGTACAATGTAGGCCAAGAAAATGTATACACGTTTCAACGTTATTGCTATTAGAATGCGATATATTATTTTCACCTCAATCCTATGATATAAGTTTATACTTGAGTTAGTATATACCGCTATTTATAATATAGTGGGTTTTATTTATAACTGCATATACGGGTTAATAAATAAGAAAGGTTTAGCTAGTAAGTATTTATATAGGATGTTTTTGTTTGTTTGTTGTGATTATAAAGATGATATTTTATTGGATTGTTTTTTTAACTCACTTCCTTATAAGTGACAATATCTTATAATAAATGTTGATTATGATTAAACATACACGAAAAACAATACAAAATATTACCTGTGATAAAAAGGCAGCATTTTCAAACTTATTCCACACTTCACAGGGCATCTCATCACAAAAAAACGCGTGCATACTAAAACAATGTCTAATTGTAATGTAACGTAATATTAATCCACTTTGATTAAGGAAAATATGGTATAAACATTTATTAAGTTATTTTATATGAAATATTTTTAATTTCTTATCGCCTTCCTCTAATAAACGGCTATATTTTTCAGTAGACAACAGGAAAAGACGGACGCAGATTTGTTTGTATATACGTACTATATTAAGCCATGAGTAAACTTGTCCTTTATTTTTTTTAATTTATTATAATATTGTGCTAGTTTTAAATATATCAAGTGCTAAAAATATATGTGGTGTACACTTTAATTGGTCGATACTGTAGCCCTTTCACGCGTGTTAGAAAGTGGAACTAGAGGCTTTGATCACGCAACGAAGAAATTGCAAAGAATTTATGCTTTTGATACGCTATGATGCCGGGGTCTAAGGTTCTATTCCCGGAAGGCGCAACGTGAGATATACTCAGAGATTTATAACGATATCACTATCGACCTAACTGTTATAATGTTTTATTATAATCGTTTCTTGCCACATCTTCGCTCAAACGTATCGCCAACCGGTAGAAAAAAACAATACTATCGTAAAAATTAATTAACTTAATTAGTTGGTACGTTTCCTTCAATTGTTATTTTGGTTTCAAGTATTTATTAAAGTGTATTTCCTGCTCAGTATTTTTCAATATATATATATTATTACTATTATATATATATATATATATATATATATATATATATATATAATAATAGTTATATAACATATAACGTTTATGAAAATTTATATTGTTTTTTTTATCACAAAAATGGTTTTTTCAAAAAAAAAAATTTAACCCTTTGACTTATATTGATTGTGTTATCTATACTTATATAATAAAGGAGAGTTTGTTTGTTTGATTAATCTCATTAATCTCTGGAACTACCTGTCGCAATGAAAAAGAAACTATTTACATTTGATAGCCCAACTCTTGAGGAAGATACTCATCAAATGAAATCAAAATATACTTTATTCAAGAGTCTTGGAAGATTTCCATCAGTTTCCAGTGCCGGTTCGACACAGGTTACCATCTCTTAGGATTATGAGAGAGAGGAAACAACGCACACACTTGTGCACTGTAGTATCCTCAGTGTTAAAAAAAATATAATGAAATAGAATAGAAATGGAAAACGGAGGAACAGATACAAAAATCCTTCATTGCGAAAATAAACTACTAATAAATTTTAATAAAACATAAGAGCATTACTCTTTTTTATACAACGTTGAGTAACACCGTCAATGTTAACTTATCACCGTAATAACGGACGTGCTCAGACAACCCCTTGTAATTAGCAATATAAAAAACGACATAACAAAACCCATGAAAAATGCAAAGTTCATAATTTTTCCGTAAATCGTTCCGGCGTTGGAATTAAGTCTCTATTAAGGGCAACCCTTCCGATGCGATTTTTAACAAGATTCGAGCCTTGATAACTGGGGCCGAATTCTACTAATGTAATAATAATAGTCCTCACACCGATTTCAGTCACGGCAGCCAATCTCAATATTATGTGCACAAGTGTGTGCGCAAACACAGGTGCGCCCTCTATTCCCTAACTCTCACAATCCGATGGGACGGCAATCCGACACGACCGGAAAGTGTTCAAGCGCAGGACCAACGGCTTTACGTGCTTTCCGAGGCACGTGAGCGTAGACACTTTCAACTTCCAGACTCCAGGCTGTTACTGAGAATTTTCTGACAGAAAACCCCAATAACTTTTTATTGGACCGACCTGGGATTTGAGTTCAGGACCTCCGGGTCTTCGGCCTTACATGTAGCCACTAGACCAACGAGGCAGTCAATGTCAGTAAGTCTATTAATGTATAAAGGTAACGAAACGTTCTCGATTCAATATAACATGTACCGTTATGACAAAACCAAACTTAATTGTTAACTTTTATGCCAATAATCGATAATTAAATTAAATAATAGGAAAACAGATAACGGCAACGATCACGCTTCGATTCAATTATTGCGATAAGGTGACAATTTGTTAGTAGAGTAGTCCCCCTGATTTCGTTTTGAATTTTACTAGATATTGTTTTGTGTTGGATTTAAAATTATACATACTTATTTGTAAACTAGCTACGCCCAGCGGTTTCACTAGCGGTAATTTTGTATTATATAATTAAAAAAAAATACAATCAGTTACGAAATACGAATACGAAATTTAATCTAAATCAGTAGAGTGGTTTTTGCGTGATGAAACAACAGACTGACATACGGATCTATAGATGAAAGGTTATAATGACAATTATAAAAAAAAAACAATTTCGGATATAATATACTCATAGGTTAAAAGTTATATTGTAACCGCATTTTGTTTATTGTTACAACTCTGATAGACACAACAGATTTAAATGAAATAAGAACTAAGCGATATCCTATATAAGCCGAGATGGCCTAGTGGTTAGAACGCGTGCATCTTAACCGACGATCGTGGGTTCAAACCCGGGCAAGCACCGCTGAATTTTCATGTGCGTAATTTGTGATTATAATTCATCTCGTGCTTAACGGTGAAGGAAAACATCGTGAGGAAACCTGCATGTGTCTAATTTCATTGAAATTCTGCCACATGTGTATTCTAATAACCCGCATTGGAGCAGCGTGGTGGAATAAGCTCCAAACCTTCTCCTCAAAAGGGAGAGGAGGCCTTAGCCCAGCAGTGGGACATTAACAGACTGTTACTGTTACTGTTAGATAATATACATTAATATGTATACATAATAAAAAGCGTGGGATTAGTATTTCAATCAACAGCCAATCGTTGTCCACTGCTGAACATAGGCCTCTCCCAAGGTGCGCCAAAGCTCCCTGTCCTCCGCCTTCCGCATCCAGTTGGTGCCCGCCACCTTCTTAAGGTCGTTAGGATTAGTATTTGTTGATTTATAATACCATTAAATTTATTTAATGGTATTTGATAGACTGTAATTAAAGATGAAAAAGTGTAATCACTGAATTTCTTGTCGGTTCTTCTCGGTACAATCGACAAGATCTCGAACCGGTGACAGCTTTACATTTAATTCAATACTATAACAAAAGTACTCAAAGTCTACTTGAATAATGAATTATTTGATTTATTTCAATATTTATTTTAATCTTTCATAATCTACATTCTAAACCTCAAAAGGAGAACAGGCCTTAGACAGCAGTGGAGATTTTAAAGGCCACTATATATATATATATATATTATCTATCATTTAAATGAAATATTTATAACAATGTATATACTAGGCTACCTAAGGGTATTGGTGTTACCTAGGTATTTCCGTAAGCCCCAAACATTTGAAACACGCTTACAATCGTCAGTTCTAAGATGGTGTCTTTTGTATCGGGAATTACACTGGTTCGCTCACCCTCCATAACAACAACACAAAGCATTGTTGTGTCATGGCAGATATCGTTATATTTTGTATATAGATACCATAGACTATTATTTCAATGTTATTTTATTACAAATCAAATGATTACTTCATGGTAGGTTTTTATTGGTAGCCGTAATCGCTTTCGATTTAAACACGATTATCCTGTGCTAGCCAATTAGAGTACTGTGCTTAATACTTATTACATTGTTTGTTTTAATACTGTGAAAAACTGTCAGAAAAACTCGGAAATTGACGTGGGTCTCGATCGCGATATGCATATGCATATTGTCAACAAAAATTATCCTATTTGAAATAGACGCATCAAAACAGCGTAACTCGGTTTACGTTTTACATTAGTATCGATCGAGCATCTAGTTTCGATTTTTTTTTTCATATAGAATAGCTTTGCAAAGTTTTGTATCACAAAATCTATATTCAAGGCTCGAATTTTGAAATTCGAATGAAAAAAAATTTGAATTTCCATTTAACCATGTAAAACCTCTTTTTATCGAATAGAGTTCAATTTTATCTTAAAGTTATAAATAAAAAGGCGGCGCGATAATTTCAAAATGAAATATGTATTCGTTCTCCGCATAAATACTCGATAAAGATCAGATTTAATATGTTTAAAAATAAACATTGAAAAGAATTGAGTCAAGTTCAGAAAAATTCGTTCAGTGTCAGCTACACGGGTCAGGCTAAATATAATCTAAATGAGCTCGCCGATGCGCATGCGTTAAAAAATAAAAGTGCACATTATATCTACCAACGAGATATGTATAGAATGTCGAGTTTTTTATTAAGTGTTATGAAAGTTTTATGAGGAACTTTAACGGGGTTTAAATATATAGAAAAATCACGAAATGCAGATTTATATTTGAATCATAATAACTACGAGGAAAACTCTGTATTGGAAGAATTACGGAATTATCATATAAATCTTATACTATATAGTTTACTATTTAATTTCTTCGATTAAAACTATCTAATGACTTTATAATCTACATAAGGAGTAAAAGGGGGAGGGTCTACTTAGCCCAGCGCAGCGGTGGCATTTCCACGGTGATAATTTTTCTTTTTCTTAAATCAGCATGATTGTTACGAGTACTTATTCGTATCTTGAGCGGAACATATCCACTGATGCATTGCATAGCATTTTAATAGTCGTTAATTATAAAAATATCGCTGTAACATCCGGTTTCACGTGAATTTCATTAGTATGGAGGAGTACAGAACTAGGTTATGTGGTATCCCTCAATTTGAGCGCATAGTCCTCAAAGGCTGAGAGCATATTGGAGCATAGTTCAAGATACAATATTCTTAATTTCGTTATACTATAACAACATATTATTAAGTAGCTTTAAAAAGAAAATTTTAACATATATTTTATAAGGAATTTTAATAGTGAATTGGTATAAAAAAAAGTTAAATTTATACACTGTTATCTTTGACAGATTGCCATTAAAAAAAAATTAAACTACTCAAACAGGTAAAAAAAATATTGTTAACGAAAGCCATTAAGCTCAACAATTTCAATAGTTAATTATTATAAGTATACATATAACGCTTTTATTTAGTATAATATGGGAAACAAATGGAGAATTGGTATGATATAAATAATGTAATCATTATATATATATACGCCCTCAAGAGAGCTCTCCTACTGCACAAGAGATGTAATAGAGAACAAGTGCACTTTCTTTTCCCTTACTATCACAATCCGATGGGACTCCAATCCTGTATGACCGGAGAGAGTTTATGCGTTAGACGTGCATTCCGAGGCACGAAAGCTTAAAAAATGCGAACTCTAATACTCCATACAGATACTGAGAAAAACTTCACAAAAAACTATGATTTTTATTGTTCACTACCTTTAAAAGTTTATAATAAATTGCCGCCTACTTTAAGACGTGAGCTCTTTTAATGTATTAAAAACTAAAGTATCAGAACAAATTATTCAAAACTACGTTCTTTAAAAGTAAGTAAATTAAATGGGTAAATAACTTGTAAAAGCTTAAGACCAATTAGCTTTACTTTAATTTATTGTTTCCATGTAAGTGACGTTATTGAAAATAAACATCTTTAAACCTAGAATCTACCTTGACCAATATTGTTAAACTGGTTACTCGAGCAAATTTTTTACACTTTTGAATATTTTTTACGGTAGAATTCATGCGAAACTACTATTAAAAGCTAGTAATTTTAATTCAAATCCAACCCCATGCGGTTCACTTGTCAACATATTCGAAACAGGTGTCAAAGTTACAATTAACAAGTTATCGCTTCCCGTGAAGTATGTAATTTTGTTGTTACAAAAACCACCGATACATAAAAGGGGTTTTTTTATTTATTATTGCCCTTCTGACGTCTTTCGTTTGATTCTTTTTGATTGAATTATAATTCGTGTCGTTCTATTTTTAAGTTTTAATTGTTGGATCGATAGCAAAGCATACCAGTAGCTGTCTTTTAGACATAAATAAAAATAGTGCGATTCTGTAAGAACTCAATTTATTACTCACGGGTGTAAAGTTGATAACCGACTTATGTTGATATACTATTTTGATGCGTGTTTTCTTGAAATGTTATAATTATTATGGTCAATGTCCCATGTCACTTTCCGACATCTAACGACCGATTTCTGCGGTGATTTTAGTTTGTTCTCGAGAACAGCACCACATGACTATTTAAAGGTATTTTATTAATGTGTTTTTTATATGACTTTTTTGTGTTATAATAAAAAACATTTTTTGTAATCTAAAAAAATATATTTATGTTGATTTATTAGGTTAGTATTTCTTAACTTATTAAAAAACAAACATAAAAATCACGGCGGTAATAAAAAAATATATTTAATGATGTCATACGATGACACACGAGGTATTATTGAGAAAAAAAAATACATTTTTAAACAAAGTACGTATCGGTTCAAGGCGTGTGTTACTCATTTATCAGTCTTTATATAAAACTCGGCCTTGGCGTTCAGAAAGTATAAACAAAGAAATTATATTATGAAAATAAAATCTATATAGTGGTTTATTTATATAAACACTATTGGTTTTACCTTCAAATGTTGTATAGGAGGTGATTAGCTAAGCAACGCTGTGTCTTCTTTTTTCGAATGTCTAAATAATTATGACAAAAAGAGAGAAAACGATTTTATAAGTAAGGCAGTTTATTATAAAAAGCGAGATTTAAGTATAAGGCACACTGACACATGCTGGTTTCCTCTCAATGGTTTTATTCACAGGCGAGTACTAGATGATTTTAAAACATAAATTAAGCATATGAAAATTATGTGGTGCTTGCCCGATATTGAACCCACGATATTCGGTTAGAATCCAGCTGTTTTAATTACTACTCCTTACATTAATCTTAGTTTTCGTATGCTGATAATTCGCTTCGTGATTGGTAACCTATAGAACCATGGTTGGATAAGCTCCAAACCTCCTTAAGAGGAGAGGAGGCTTGTAGGTACAAGCCCTGGGTAGGAGCCATTATAATATATTACCTAAATTTTTAATATAAATTTAACAGTATATGTATAATATTTATAGTTTAAAAATATATTTTGGCAGAGTTTATCCTGTAACATTACAATTAAAGAGTTCTCGTAATTGCCTTATTGAATATATTTTAGTTTTGATTTCCGTTTCAAATTTTAATTTCATAATTTTAAAAATGTTTTTAAAATTTGATCAATGTATGTCATAGCGTTATGTTACTTGAAATGTTTCTGGCGAACAAAACACAATTAAGTTCCACTTATATCTTTAATAATAATATATTGATTCTTTTAATACTGTTAGCACAAAACAATAATAAAATATCTATTTAGAGACAATTTGAATATAAAGCATCCTATATTTCGCAGCTTTTACATTTGTACTTATTGAAGAGAATATTTGATTTGAGGCTGAGAAAAGTAGGCTATAAATGAATAGACCTAACAAGGATTGCTAAATAAATGATTCGTCCCGATTCATGGTATGTAGGCTATGCTATGTTAGAGAGAGACAGATATAGTCTGGTCAGATGACGGTTAAGATAGTACAATCTCGATTCTACGCCCACGATATTTTGTACTTCCTACTGAGGTACTGGCACATGGTGTACATACTTGACCTATCATATACAATCAAATCTCAACCTTATAATTAATGGTTTAAACTTGATATTCCATCGCATATTATTTAAGTTAAGACGTTTTGTTATGTATGGCGTTTAAAAGAATAACACCAGTTGTAGACCGCATTATCTTTTTTAATTGGTCAATAGTATTGGACGGTTATTACTCCTGTTTATTGGTTTTAATCGATTTTGATTGTAACAAAACATGTAATACAAGTCGATTTAGTTTTTTATTAAAACGAACGAATGAATGAATGAATTGAATATAAAAAGATTAAATCTTGAAATAAATATTTACTTAGTAAATTGGTGATTAATAACATAATTTGATATTTTGCTCGATTGGTAATAATATATAGGTTTAAATAATTATATTGATTACGTTGCTGAATAGATACATTCCTACACGTATGTGATATTATATATATAAAAAGCTGCTGTCTGTTTATAAATATTAAAATGAATTTTTATATTTTAGTTTTTTTTTATATAAAACTTAATAATGATCGAAGGTTGATAAGATGGGTGTTGATAATTATAACATAGCTTGTACTATGATAGGGTACTTCGTATTTTCATGATATTCCTTACATACTGTAAAATTTCTTGACTAAAGTTTAAAAAATAATAATATAAAGAATCATTGAGCTGAGATAGACCACCAGCTGGTACGTATGAACCGAATGTTGAAATCCACCACCGAATTTTCTGAGTAATTTATATTTACAATTCATATCACGCACATTCATGTGTTGAATGAAGAGTTGTCACCACCAAGCATCTGAGAAGTTTGGCGGAATAACCTCAAATCTCTCTTCAAAAGAAGAGGCTGCATATCCGTGGTACATATGCTTGTTACCATTAATAAATACTGTTTTTTTATAGAATAGGAAAGCGGACGAGCATATGGGCCACCTGATGGTAAGTGATCACCAACGCCCATAGCCATTGGCATTGTAAGAAATGTTAACCATCGCTTACACCACCAATGCACCACCAACCTAAAAAAAAATCATAACTATATGTCGATTTGAAATTCCTATAGTTTGTTCATAAAATGAAAAAAAACTAGTAAAACCAATTTTCATTAATAGCTTGACCCCAATTAAACGACAACAAGGCGCCGATAAGTTTAACTAAGTTGACAATAACTTGAAAATCGATCGAATTACAAGTCAACTATTATTACGAGTACATTATAAAATAATACTTGTAATACTATACGGTGAAGAAACGAGAATAAAAAACAACTGACCTATGTCAACATACGATGTGCTTTCGTGTGAGTGTCGACAACGCTAGATATGTGTGTATTATCTTTTAGTTTTATTTTTTTATTTTATTAATAATATATTATGGTTACTTGTGCTTTTGTAAATTATCATGATCGTTATTAAGAATTTGAGGAAAGTAAATTCGTTTGCCTTGCCAGTTTTTTTTTTCTATTGATAACCCTAAAGTTCGTCAGTAGCTTACAATTTGTCACTTAATCGCAATCGAATCGAAACGTTTCCCCTAAAATATATTGACTTACTAATCTAGAACTTTCTAACGCGACCTATTTTTGTATTCAAAATCACAGACTATATAAGAAACTGACAACGCAAAAAGTTGCGTAAATGTTATGTTTTTTAAATTTAATTAAATATGTAAAAAGTACACGACAAAATATCAGACGGACGTCGCGTTTTATATATAGTGAAGTCAGTGACAGCAGTAAAAGTATATCTGCGCAACACTGACCTATGTCAACATTATGAGCACGTGTGTGTGTGTAAAGAGACGTGTGTGGGTTATTTTATTATTTTCGAAAGCGAGAAAATTGTTTTAATGGTAATACTATAATAATTACGTAATGTATTCAAGTTATATATAATGTAATATAACATCCTTTACGACCTTATTGCTCTTTGGCTAATGATTTATTTTTAAGTGTTTATATTTTAAAAAAAATTAATGGATACTACAGCGTTCATTTTCAATATTAGTAAGTTGCGTAGAAAACAGAGTAGTGCACAATTATGTGCACAAAAGAGCACAATTGTGTGCAAAAACCAGGTGCACTGTTCCTCCGTTATCCGTTCGGACGGCAACGCCGATACGACCGGAAAGAGCTCAGGGGCAGGACCAACGGTTTTACGTGCTTTCCGGGTATTATCCCCTGGCAAACAGACTCCAGGTTGCTTCTGAGAATTTCTCGTCAGAAAACCCTTTCTAAGCGAATGTTATATAACAAACCGAAATCCAAATTTCACCTTTGTAGACTAAGTTTTGGCTATGAGTGGATAGGCAGTCAGGACTAACAACTTTATGAGCATATCTTACTTGTACTAAGAAATTAATTAATGACCTATTAATTAACGATGACGTAATTATTTATTACATCAGTCTAATTAACTTTTAGAATAAAATATATTTATTGGCATTTTTTATGTGAACTATTAATTATTTAAAGTTTATATTTTAGTTATGTTATGTAAAATAGTGTTTTATATATAGTATGTAGATGTATTTGATATGTTATATAGTATATTCTCTAAAACAAAATGAACGTTGTAAAAACTTGCCATTTTAGTAGCATACAAAATTGGTTTCTCTGTGGGATCGAACCGTATAGTAACCTGCGAGGGCATTAATAACATTGCAATCTAGGCCATAAAATAACGCATTGAAGATGCAAATCTAGCTGTAGATATAGATGGACTAGTTTTTATCTATCATTACATATATTTTGGGGCTATTATGACGTCACGCACTGACCAATGAACTCTAAGACAAACAAACAGGGCCAGTTGTAATATTATATTTTAAGGATAGTATGGATATAAGAATGAAAGTTAATAAAGGACGAGATATCCGCTATACAGTCTAGATATTTTTAAGTCCGTTTTATGTGTGTGAGTCTGTTTATGTATAACGTATCACACTTGTACAAACAATGACAGCGCATTCAGATAACCTCATTTCTTTCCGCGATAGCACTCACACAAACGTACATCTTGTAAAGACGTACACACACAGCGAAAGTTATCGAGTCTCCATAAAAAAGTATATTTTCGGGATAAACGGAAATGAACAATTATTAACAACCGTTTGTTGATAAAGACATAAATAAAATTCTAATTGATGCATAAATGGATTGAAATATATTTAATCTTTCAACCAAGAAACAGACATATCAATCAATCGTGTCAATCTATAAAATCAAGGTTCCAATAGTTCATTGGCTAATATTTATGCCATAATTAAACCTGGCTAAGATAAGTAATGGCAACTTTATGGCCACCGTACCTTTTAACAAGCCTAACACAATAAAAATGTACATCAATTCCAGTACACTAACCGAGTTGCCAATTTATTTCACGCCAAATTGTTATCTATTCCTAGTAAGATTGAAACCATAATTGCTTGCAATATTTATGAATAGAGAAAGAATTGGCAATATCCGCGAACGTGTTGTGCAACGGAGATGTGACATTTCGTATGAATTATTTCATTCGAATTTGTTCGTTACTCCAGTGGAAGTAGAGTTAAATTTGCGTGTCGCTATTATAACAGAGGGTAATAGTGATGGGTATTGAACGATGATGCAATATCTAACAGTGTTTATCGGAGAAATGGGATGTGCCTAGAATTTTTAGCGTTAAATGCAATGCAAGGCTTCGTTAGGACACTTTTCATATAATAACTACTAACATATATTATACAAGTCATAATCTTAATATAGAGTAATGAGAATATATTTAATGATTTATACAAAAAATATACATGTATGTTATTTGAAAATAGAACTTAATAGCATATTTGTAAATACGAGACGAAAAAATTAGCCTATGATGAAAACAATATATTAATTTAATTAAAAAAATCAAGTGTCGCCTCAGTGCAGTGACCTCTGTATTACAGTGCCTGGTGATATCTTTGTTATTCTTATCAATAGCCCTGAAGGTACATTAGCCCTGCGTTTTAAGAACTAACTTATACTCGTAAGTGGACAACGCATTCTTTAATAAATATATTTTTAACTTTAAATAGATAAAAACAAAAAGATATATTATTACTAGAGATGTTAGTATAAAAAAATCAGTATCAATTTTACCACCCAGCGTGGTCAATTCTTTTACCAAATACCCGAACCTGATTTCAATTTCAAAACGGGTAACGTTCATACAGTATTCATGCGCGTGCGCAGGTCACGATCAAAGACTTGCATTTTTACATCGATTACCGCACAATGCGATACGCAATCGTTTTTAAACTTTATTTCCTTCAAAAACAATATTGTATTCGTATACTTGATTGTATGTTAATTTATTAATTAAAATCTTTAAATAATATACTTTTGCTTTCTTTTATAAGTGCCTATATAAATTAATGTCTTTATTTATTAAATCAATGATTTAAACGATTTAAATCATTGATTAAATAAATAAAGGAAATTAAAAAATTAAAAAAATATAATTAAAATGAATTTAGAAGAGGAAGATAACGTAATAAAAGCTCAGTGCCGTGGTCCACGTGTTGCCATAATAAAAATAAATGGGAGTCTGCGAAACGAGAGAGGTCGCTCACCTCCCTAACCTAAGACAAGAGCTACGCATCACGCACACACCATTGTGGGTTACACGTTACACACACAGACGGGACACACTTACATGCAAAGGCAGCGCGTGCGCTGAACGAGTTTAGACAAACGGAAGAAATATTATTTCTCTTTTTAGGCACGGCTTTCGCGAACTCTGTTCGTACTTTCTTAAATAATGCGCAGAAACATTTTATATTATAAAATCATTTGTAAAGTCAATAACTGTCGATTAAGGATTAATTGTGTTATAAGTTTACAGTAAATTAAATGTAAACATCGAATCAAATTACGTTATTTACAGTTAAAATGGTCATAAAGCGTCAAATATCTCGATATATATAACGAATTAAAAGTAGGCACATAACATTTTGCTGTTAAAATAAATAGCCTACGATTTTACCAAACATTCCGAGTAAGCTGACTAAGCAGTACGATGATCCATTTAGAGAGAGAAAGGAAACCAAGGTTTGAATTACATAGAGCGCACACTTAAGATTTTTCGTCTCATACGCAATAATATTACATCGACTGAAAATCATGTATAATTCTGTAGTACGCGATCAGTTATGCTATAGCTAAAAATCTTTATATTTACAAAATGCGATACCGTTTGCGTGCATTGCTCCTTCGTGTGAACGTGTGTGCGTCTTGACCTACGACAACGTCTGTGTGACGCTTACGTAATTCTTTTTTTTCTGTTTTTTTTTGCTGGCTTTGACGTTTGGGTTTTGTTATTTTTAAATGGACACGCGTTTTATTTAGATATAATTTAATACTCAGTAATGTTTTGAAGAAATTAAATCATATTTCTGCAAGTCATTTTCTACGTTTTTTTAGTTTTTTTTTTAAATATTTTTTACAAGTTATTTGAAATCGATTATACATACAATTAGTGCAGTATTCAATATAAAATTTAAATATTTGTATTTTGGTAAAACAATCATATTATAAGATTAAATAAATATTAATATTTTCCCCGGATATATTATATATTTTGTATTCTATGACAATATAACTAATATGAAATACAGATGAAATATTAAAAAAATATAATTATTTATATCAACACATTTTTATATTTATTTCTGTCTCAGAAATATCTTTACAACCCGAAGGGAACCTTGACGCATGGATGGACAAAAGAAATTTATTTTTATCAAAGCAAAGTGCGCAATAACTTTGATATAAATAAATGTAGGTATAACGAAGGATTCAATAAAGGAATGTGTGTTATTTGTTTATATGTACGTTCACTTATACATATTAAATTATTAGATATAATACGTAATCGGAATCACGATATCATAAGTACATACGTTATTATATATTAAAATAATTAAAATACAGTTTTATTTTTTTTCATAATTATATTATGATAAAATCAAACGTCTTACTTAAAATATTATTTATATAAATATATTTTTTGCTCTCGTGTTTAGAAAAGGGTATAAATTAATTTATATTTTAAGATTGCGTAAGTTACATAATGATCAATATTTTAATATAATTTATCCATCTGTAAAGCAAAAAGTACCCCGTTTTATTGCCTCGACTGGTGCAGGAGGGCTGATTCATTTTTCGCCCAGAGAATAAGAATAGCGTTACAACCGGGCAATGCTGGTAGCTTTCATGTCACCATTCCACGCGGTCATGATTTGTACAGTTACTATTTTAAATATTGATTTCTATATATAATATAGCCAAGCAGCAACGTTAATATTGTTGTGTTCCATTTGCAAGGTGAGTGAGCCAGTAAAAAAAAACAGGCACAAGGGACATACAATCTTAGTCCCCAAGGTTGGTCCCCAATGCGCCATTGGCAATGAAAGGGATGGTTAATATTTCTTACAATGTCTATTGGTGACCACTTCATATCCGGTGGCCAACTTGCCTGTCGGCCTACCTAATACAATAACAAAAACCTCTATATATGTCTGTAGTGTATATAATACTTATATAAATAGAACGAAGAGAATTTATTATTATAATTATTATTAATACTAAATTAGTAATCCAGCATGCGTTACAATACTTCTCATATTGTAAGCAAATTATACGATACGGCTGGCAAGCTTTATTTTGTGTATATATTTATTTAAATATACAACATAATTATAAAGTATAAGTATAACAGTATTAAATAATTTCACTCATTTTATTTTATTATTTCAGAAAGCTTCACACAAGTGCAACAATTTGAAGTATATATTCCTAATATATAATAAATTGGGAATAGTTTTCTATAGCCTTTGCCTTTTTTAAATAACTGTGCTCAGTTAATTAAATTAAAAAGAAATAACGTATGAATGTAACGAAATCAAGCATAAATGTAACAGCTGGTTGATATAGAATATTTTCTAATAAAATATATTTATATATAAGATACAAATAGGTATCTATAAAAAGGTACAAAGAAATATATATATCTATTTTCCTTATTGCTATAAATTAATTTAATGTATTTCATTATTGTTATTTATAATAAACACTTTTTTATTAAAACGGTATTAAGTATGACAACATATTTTTTTTATTTTAATTTCTATCGACCACTATGGTTTTTAATTAGCTAAAGTTTAATTCAAATATGATTTAAAATAAATATCTTTTAAATTTCAATTATTTAACAGGAAGATAATAATAAACATGGTTTTTAAAACTCATTTAGTTTTCATTGCCAGTGTATTTTTTTATTTGCCTCATAATTATTTATTATCTATGCAAAATTACAAACAAATTATACCTGAATTTATTATAATCTATGGTTAATTTGTTAAGTATATCTGAATATAATTTGGAACTGTTATGTAGAAGAAAAAAACTATTCTTAAAAAAAACTTTTTTATAAAATTTATTAGGTGTTTTCTTTTGAAATACAGATCTAATAATGCTTTCCCATGTAAACTTTTTAACCCCTTTTTTGATTTTACTTTACGCTACTTTTGCATCACATTTAATAGATCAGCTGTGTATGTCCGTCTCGTATTCCAGCAAGAATTTGAAGAGTATCATCAATAAATGTTGTTTAAAAAAACAATAATGTATTGTTTTATTAACAAGCCTCACATTAATTTCTGAACAAGATGTCGTATTTTTATTTTATATTTTCGTGTATTTTATTCAGACTAAACTTCCATAAAAATACTAATTATCAGATTAGAGACGCACAAAATTAATGTAAGTGTTCTAGAGTATTATAATTAAAAAATAAAGTTTTAATATCACATATATATCTGCATTATTTATTTTTTTAATTAAAGCACCTTCAACAACAAATCGATATAAAAATATAAAATATGTTTATAATTCAAACTGTATTCATAAAATTAAAAAGTCAATTTACATTTTGTATATACATAAAAAGCTATTTTTTTTAAATTAAATAATAACATACATAAATCAATAAAATTGTAAATTCGAAATTCAAATTTAAAAGTTGTTCTTTTGCAGTATATATATATACCAATTATGCAACTTCACACAACTAGTATATTTGGATACTTCACAAGGATTCCCTGAGGAGATATCCCGTGAAAACCTACTGGCTATCCCATAATACCTGTTATGTTATCTATATTCGTCTATATATAAACTTTGAACAAAAGTATTAAGCGAGGGAATCAAAGAACTTCATATTTTCTTATTTCTAAACTTCCAATTTTAAAATAAAGTTTTTTTAAATGTGCAATTTTCTAATTAAAATTGGCGGCAAAGGAATTGCAATTATATTTGATATTTTTTCTATAAGTATTTCCTTCAAGATTGTAATGTATTTTTTGTATGTTTTGCAAATGTCTTCAATTGACATTTAGCGCGCTGAACTTTTCCAACTTTGTTAGGTTACTTTCCCTAACCGCAGGCTAAGCTTGCACACGACGGTTTAAATATAACTACAGATTATAAAAATATGTCAATAAAAAAAAAAAAACGAAACGGAAAATTTAGTAAATCGCATAAAGTGTGTCCGTTCTAATTAATGTCGATATTGCTTTCATTCATTACGAACAAGTTCTTATCTCATAAACAAGTATCGATAGTAATCATGATAATTTACCTGCATCGATTATCTTTCACAAATAGATCACCAACCAGATCAGAGTTACGCATCGCACACGAAACCGCGAAGCACAACACTAGCGCATAGAAAAAAAAACAATCCAGAGTCGTACCAGTGAACTTTCATATTACGTCACACGTTTAAAAACGCGGCAATGAAGCATCATAGATTATAAAAGACACGAACTTTTTTTTTTAAACGAAACGTTTCCAGCCAGTAATATGTCTGTTATCGTCAAATAGTATTTTTCAAATGTCAGTATACGGCAAAAAATCGCTGTGCTCCGTCCGTGGCCCGTAGGCGTTGTGTTTATAAGTACTATACTTGTAGCATGGCATCGTAATGCACTTATGTGTAGGTACTTGCTAAGTTTTTTATTATAGTCAGTTATATCCACGCGGTTCCTTAGTTTGAGGCTTGAACGTTGTGAACGGATTGATAAGTCTTGAACGTTTAGTTACGTAATTACAAAGTTCTTTATAGTTTTTGTTAAATAATTTTTACTAAGATCTTGTAGCTGGAGTTATTTCTATCTTATTATTATAAACTAT
Organism: Nymphalis io; assembly: GCF_905147045.1. NCBI lineage: Eukaryota > Metazoa > Arthropoda > Insecta > Lepidoptera > Nymphalidae > Nymphalis > Nymphalis io. The sequence goes on from NC_065911.1 coordinate 3,075,240, forward strand.
CATTCATAATAAAGATTTATTTGCAATATAACGCAATAAATGTATTTTTTTAATAAAAAAAAAAATATACTTTTTATAGTTGTTAATTGCGAAAGTAATTCTACCAATCTGTTTCCACGATTAATCTATTGAACCGATTATAATTTCAATTCGATGGTAATGTAATGGCTTGGGACCTATAAAAAACATAAGCTAATTATATATAAGTATGCATAATTATATAATTACGGGTAAAAGATGGATACAGAAAGTCATGGAAAATAGCTAGTGTTTTATTATTATATACACAATATAAGTAATTTAAAAAATAATTATAAATTGCAGTATGTTTTAATTTTGTGACGTAAATAGTTAATAAGAAGCAACAAACACTAAGGCGAATGTATCAAAATGACTCTATCACGATAGGATGGGCGAGCGAAATAGCGATATTGCAGTTTTTCATAGCTCTCTCTCACTCTGCTGGTTTTTTCCCGCGTTTCGTTTTTATAGCTTATTCGAACTCTTGACATTTTTTATGGAACTTCTAGGTGGTCGGCTTGAAAAAATATATAAACTGTTTTCTCAAATAATGTTTTAGACATATATTTTGTCTCATAGTATGCGGCATTGTTTTAAAATTTAATGTATTTTTGTTTCTGAAATAATGAAAAGGAAAGAATTAAAAGAACTATTTGCAACACGTTGATTATTTTTAAGATCGCCTTAATCAGATTATATTTGGGAATACTATTCGAAAGTAATAAAATATTAGACATTAGTTTCTGCCCGCGGCTTCACCCAGAATATTGGATAATATGGTGTTAGATACATACCCTATGGTAGTTATGGTGGCTGAACAAATTGGCACCAATCAAAAGACTGTATAGTTCCTATCTAGGAAAAGGGTATATTTACAATGATTTTGAATGCCATTTAAATAACCTCTTCTTGAACGATTCACTTCAAAAGTTGCGAATAAATCTCAGTGTTTATTATTTTTAGATTATTTTTTAATCATATAATTAGTCGCAAGACACCATGAAATTATTTAATAACATTGTAAAACCTAACGATGTCTTCAATGGATCGCAATAAAAATACCCTATTCCTAGCTCTTAGTACTTAGGGTTCAACGGAGCGGCAAATGTCTGGAATTAGGTCGTAATGACAAGTTGTTAGATTATACCGGCGATGAATCTGAACTTTGTTGTCGATACATGGTTTGTCGTTTTTATTGTTATTTATGGTCATTATGGAAGTAATTATTTAAGTAAAACCATAAACAATGACAACACGCTATGCTTTTGCACGCGTTCTATTTGTAATATATTTTTTAACTACCGTCTAGGTATATTTATTTACCTGTATATAGAGTCTTATATAAAGACTCAGACTGACATACATAAATAAATAACTAAAAACTGACATTTATAGATTATGAGGATATATACTTTGCTTAAAGTGACTACCAAATTAAAACAGATTTACCAAAAATCAATCTAACCTTTGGAAATCTGTGTCAGAAAACTATAAATTGTTGAGTTTATTTATACTCTTAGCTAAAAATTTGTCATTAAATTCCTATCATAACCCGTAAATGTTAAATTAACTAATGTTATATAATGATATTATTTGTATCCTGGTTATTATGAAATTGAAAGGTTCATAAAACGATAGTATGCCACGTATCGTAAAATTTTTACGAATATTCAATCATCATTCTATACATATCTTAATTTATTTAGAATTCAATGGTGATTTATTTATTAAAATTGATTTAGGTTTTAATGAATATCTAAAAGCTAGATCAGATTAATATATAATACAGTTATATACCTATATTAAAAACGAATATAAATACGTATATATTTTTTAAAAAGAGTTGAACGAGTATTTATATAAGTATACATACGAGATTTAAATAATCTACGTTAATGAATGTTTTTTTTTATTGCTTACAAGACCATGAAATTCACGCTTGTCACGTCAATAGTCCAATAGTCTAAATTTAATGTTACAACGTTTTTTTTTTATATAAAACCTTTTCTGATACGCGTTGCATCCTTGTTATAAGTTTTATGTAAGTGTTTTTCATTAGGCACCACAAAAATGTTTCATTTATAATTGTAAAATTATAACTAATTGTAATTATCCCGCAGCTGGAATAGGGCCTTTCATTTTGAGAGGTATATTCCACCACGCTACTCCAATGCGGGTTTATGGATACATATGGTACAGACTTTCATTCGAATGCGAGATTAATTATAAACACAAATTAAGCTTGGCTAGGTATGAGCCTGTTAAAATTCACGTGTCCACTGAGCCATCTTGGTTCATCAGTGTATCAATGCCCGAATTATCAGGGAACTACTTTAAAAATCGTCGAAATGAAAATGAAACTTGAAGTTTATTAAAACTAAACCAATTACACAACATTTATATTTAGTGAGTATTTAGTGAGTAAATATCGTATTTTTGGTAGAAATAAGCCAAAAATTAGGCGGAGAGGTAAGAAACAGAATAGCCTTCGTTAGCCTCTTTTAATTTCAGCTAATTTTTATCTTTCGCTGTCGCCTTTTTTACTGAGCACGGGCCATTAGCAGCGAGCTCCTGTGCTTGACTAGTTTTGATACTTGGTTTTATAAAATACATGAAAAATATTCTACATTGAACTTCTTAAAAGGTCATGTCACGTCATATTTTATTAAAATTGTTTTAAAATGTATAGATATACCTAATTATTTTATACATTATTTTTATTTATTAAAATTAATTATTGCCATATAAACATAAAGTAAATAATGAGAGAGTCTTTCTCTGGAATGATAATATATTTTTAGATATTTAATTTTAATAATATTAATTAGATAGATTCCAAATCAATCAAAACTTTTGATTTAACTAAATTAATTTTTAATTTATATATTACCATTTTACTTTTATGATCATGATATTAACAAATCAGCATCCTATATAATAATATATCAGTCCTAAAATTAAGACGCGAGTATCAAGATTACAGCACCGTATACAATGTATAAATCTAATTTTTGTTCAGTTTTTCTCTTATTCCGTCGCTCCCAGGGGTGATGTTTTCCCGCCAATTTGTAGTGTTTGTGAAAATTTTCGCATTAAACGGTCATGTTGCTGCCATATTTACAAGTCAACCATTTCGTTTATAAAGTGACATTTGTTTTTTTCTTTTTGTATATCATTCTGTGTATTAAAATATAATGCCTATTATAATCATTTTAACTGTTGTTTACTTTTATGATGAGTAATATTGGTTAATGTGAATAATTATAGTCATTAAATATTCAACGATAAGCAGGTGTCCGAAAAAACGAATTTTTTACGAGCAATAAGAAAGTTTTCTAATAATGTCGCGACAAGTTAAGAGTGTCTCACCGCTAATTGCGAAATAAATTTTCAAGTTTGGCCAAAAAACGGTTTTCCTTGGCGTGAGTTATGACGCTGAGAAAAAAAAGATAAACTCTATAGAAGTAAGTTACAGCGCCTCTACAGTTATGATCTTGATTCGGTTAATAGTATTTATTTATATATTATATAATTTTAAATATTTTGTTTCTTTATTCGTAAATTCATATATTATCAAACATAAATTACCTTTATTTATATATCGATCGTATTTATTAAAAAAAAAGCATTTATGGTAATTTAAATATTTTAGAATTATAATTATATGCATGAATACTAATATGGCTTCTATTGCATATTAGCGAACCATTAAAAAACATGCGTAAATAATTTTTTTCTGAATCTGTTCCGCAATTTCGGCGTAATTGTGTAACAAACATTGCAATATTTAAAAAAATTGTAAGATAATACGATAATGTTATGAACACATTAGACTTTGAAAAAAGAACTGTCGCCGATAATATTACATTCAACCGGTATCAACCAGTTTGATAAAAAGTGGTTATGGAGAATCTTTCAAACCCTATTAAGTTTAAAAGCCGTTCGGTCGTTAGAGCACTTTTTTTAAACGTCTTCGAGGACAATTTTTCCTCCCTCGGACACTTTTCATAATTACCAACCCACCCCAGCTTCTTGTAACAAGATGTTATACTCCAACCCGTTTAAAAATACAATTTCATTTTCTTAAAAAAGTCATTTTAAAAACCTATTCATTTTAAAGGAATGGCTATTTTTTTTGACGCTGTTTGTAACATAACTCTACGTAATATAATTTTTATATGACAATTACATCGAAATCTATCTATTAATTATTCTCTTAGAGCTTAATAATTGTTTAGAACATTTATAAATACAGTAACAGCCTGTAAATGTCCCACTGCTGGGCTAAGGCTTCCTCTCCCTTTTTTGAGGAGAAGGTTTGGAGCTTATTCCACCACGCTGCTCCAGTGCGGGTTGGTAGAATACACATGTGGCAGAATTTCGATGAAATTAGACACATGCAGGTTTCCTCACGATGTTTTCCTTCACCGAAAAGCACGAGATGAATTATAAACAGAAATTAAGCACATGTAAATTCAGAGGTGCTCGCCCGGGTTTGAACCCACGTTCATCGGTTAAGATTCACGCGTTCTTACCACTGGGCCATCTCGACTTATAAATACAATAAAATAATTAAATAGTGCACGTCTTTTTTTTCATATTTTGTTTGCGTATATGAGTCCACAAAATAACCTAGGCTTTCTATCTTCACGTCTTAGTCACTTGTCATTTTATTAAAAGTATTGTACCGTGAAGTCATTTTAAAAAGTAAATAAATAAACGGACTTACAAAAGAACCTACGCTTTCGATCCGTACATCATTAAAAACCTTTTTAAAACAATATTTATAAGAGAGACGCCGACGCGGAAAAAAAAGTAAACCGAATTGATTTACTATCGTGTTTCGAAAAAAAGTATTTAAAAAACATTCCGTGTGTTTAAAAGGGATAAAAAGTGAACTGAAACACATGTCTTGCCTGAATGGCGGACGTCAAAATCGTCTCAATTTCCAACAGAAAAACAATTGCGATTTGAATTTCAAATTTGGAACGCGGTCATTTTCTTAAGATTTTTTTACGGAAAGCCGAACGGTAATAAATCTTCAAGCAATAACGATAAATTCATTGCGGATCGACATGCAAATGTGGATTTTTTCGACAACGCATTTAAAGAACTTTTGTTATGGACAATAAAGATATGGAGCGGCTGGTTAACTTATCGCTAAATTAAAAAGAATGTAAAACATTTTTTTTAGCTAGTATTTATAGTTTCGCTTCACTCTTACATTACCTAATAAATCTAGAAACTCATTTATATCTAGCAATTTATAAAAATAATTATAACACGTGCCTGGTGCAATAAAAAAAACAAAAGACCTTTCAGAAAGTGATCTCGAACACAACGTAATAAAAAAATTAACATAATTACGTGTCCACACGTCGCGGTTCCACCAAAAATCAACTAAAAATAGTTCTCATTTTGTGCACTTTCCCGACTTGTCCGACGTGGACGCTTTGTTTTTTCACCTGAGCCGTTTGCATGTTACATGCAAATGTATGTTTGTTCGGTAGTTTATTTCAGAGATTTCGGGTTGGAATAGTTTTTGTCGCGAAAAAAGATCTATTTCGCCGATAACTTCGTACGTAGTTGATATGTAAAGTGCTGTTACTTCTTTTACCTGGTTCTGATTCGTTCACAAAGAATTCCGATATGTAAGTGTGTATTTTAGACGGGTTTTAGCAATTGGTGGATTATATCATACTAAGGTGATATGAAAACAATCCTGTGCCTTCTTATATTTAAAAAAAAAAACAATGCTATGACTTTTTACCAGAGCCGTGTAATATGTAACAAGTATAATGCACGGAACAACGGATATACATCAAGTTTTATTACACTGTTTCGAACTGGACGTTCAATTTTATTTTTTATCGCAATAACTCAGCATAATACAGATGTTGCGTAAGTACAAGTACTTCCTGGGATACGAAACCACCTTTTACGCAGATGGCGCTGCCTCCGACGTAAGAAAAAAAAAAGAAATCGCGCGCGAATCTCGATTTAAATAAATTGTAAACACGCCCATGGCGTTTTATCGCGGCCAGTATTTTTTATCTTGATCGATTCTATGCGAATATGTTGCTAATGAATATTCAAGATAGATAGATAGGTCTAGATATTTTATAGTTCCTGTGAAAAAATGCTTCCCTACCACCCACTGCTAGCAAGGATAAAATCTCTACGATACGAGAAATTTCTTGTTTTTACAAACCATGAAGATTTAATACTTCTTAGCAATGTATTTTGTATCTATATAAAACTTAAAATTAAATACTATGAGTAATTGGTTAAAAACCAATACCCCACTTTATAAGGAGCTATGTTTTGGCGGCTATGTGTCGACGTGACATTAAGAAAACACTACTGGCGGTATTCAAAAAAAGAACATAATATTTATTTATTAAAGGAATTCTTAATAAATTTGAATATCGAACACGTCAAGCGCAGAGCCGCCGCCGCACGTCCCCTACTCTTGGAAGATAACAATACGCATTGAAACAGGTGCCAACTCACTCGCTGAAGTGTCGACCAGCATTCTTCTAGCGTTCTCTCGCTGATACTCTGGCCGGATCTCGCTTGTTGCTGTTTAAAAAAAAGAAAAATATTTTTAAAATATTGATCTACATTCTAAAAAAGCTTACTCGATCGAGTTACAAAACGATAGTAAGGGCTGCATTGAAATGACAACTGTTACGTATCGCTTATTATTAAACATATAATTTGAAACTCGGAAATAAGATTCGTGTTTCATTTAAATAACAATAAAGCATTAAAATAAACAACAAAAAATACCCAAGTTAGTATAAGCTCAACTGAAAATATTTTTAAATGACATCCTTAACCTTTAAAAAAAGTATATTTTCTTTAAAAAGGCAATAAGGCTAATAAAGCTGACCATATAATAGCGAAGTAAATAACGGAAATTCATTCGATGTCTTCTTACTTAACTATTTTAATTGAAAATATTAAATAGTTATTACTCGCCTCATATGGCATTACTTTTTTTATTCTTTCGTATTTTATTTTTTTATAGAATAGGATGGTGGACTGGGGTATGGGCCACCTGATGGTAAGTGGTCACCAAACGCCCTTAGACATTGGCATTGTAAGAAATGTCAACCATCGCTTACATATCCAATGCGCCACCAACCTTGGGAACTAAGATTTTATGTCCCTTGTGCCTGTAATTACACTGGCTCACTCACCCTTCAAACCGGAACACAACAATATCAAGTATTTCTTTTGCGATAGAATATCTGATGATGAGTAAAATTATAAATGTACTCTATGACTTATTTCATACTTTAATCGAATCCAATCGTTTAAGTGCAATTACGTCATTAGCATCCATAGACATTTTCGAATTTCTAATATAAGTTATATAATTTATATTTATATCACATTGATTTTAATAAAAAAAAAACAGATTAAATATCAATTATCAAAACAATACTATTTTTATTTTCATTTTTAGAATATAGAAGCAATATATATGCAATTTAATAATACTGGGCCTTCGTATTGAAACTAGCTTATATTTAAAAAAAAAATCTAATTCATCCAAATTATAAATATTTTTTATCTATTAAACATTGTGATACAACAAGTGAATACAATGCTCGTTTATAAGCAATGTAGCGATCATTACTTATATAATAAATTATATAAAATAACAATAAATAAGATATAACAATAAATTACTATAACGAGTACAACGTGATGTTAGATTATTACCTTCGCCTTAGTTAATAGTTTTTTAAAAAGCATATAATTTTCATTGTTATATTACATATATAAATTTATTGGTTCTTTATTTGTTCGCAATTAAATTTATTAACGAATTATTATATGCATTTAATGATAATGATTGAGCCAGTGTAACTACAGGCACAAGGGACATAAAATCTTAGTTCCCTGGGTTGGTGGCGCATTGGCGATGTAAGCGATGGTTGACATTTCTTACAATGCCAATGTCTTAGGGTGTTGGTGACCACTTACCATCAGGTGGCCCAAGCTCGTCCGCCTTTCTATTCTATAAAATTCACGTAATATAGATAAACGATGTTCTTTATTTTTTTAATATATAACTGGTTGTTTTCTGTTGATTACATATTATGATGAAACAAAACGATTCATCAACCCTAATTTATACCTATTAATTGTTTATTCCGTATCTATATAGTTTAGATATGCTATTATATCGTGAATTGCCTGAAACCCCGAAAAAATAAATAGAACGAATGAATTGCCGTCAAGCAGACACAAAGAAGGAAGAAAGAAAGAAAGAGAAATAATTACATCGATATTGAGGCTATTCAGGAAATTTACCAATGCGTAGGGCAGCACGTTGCGGTCGCCCAGCGGGGCTTCCCCGGACGGCGACTGCTGCGGCTGGAGCAAGGAGTTTTGATTATAGAACGTTAAACATCAATGCAATACATTATATACTATGAAACTACAATATTTAACCGTATTTATTATATACTTAATCAGAATACAAAATTTTTAACTTTGAGGGTAGATTGACATTTAAGAAGAATAAATTATGCAATTAGTTCGAATTAAAGAGTCGTATACTTTTATGTTTTAGAATTAATTATTTTATTATATTTAGCAATTTAATTCACTATGAAATTTAATATTCTTGTTAAAACTCTAAATATTATCTTTATTTCATTGTAATGGGACAGTGAATTATTTTTCACATAGCATATGTGATGCGATGCATGTTATGTGATCCAATATTCGAAATTTGAAACATATTCCAAGTTTGATGGAAAAAAATATTACATAGTAATTTCAAAGAAAGCGGCTTGTGTCATATGAAAATATTAAACCTACTTCAATTGAATTTATGTATATAGCTGTACTTTAAATAATATTAGCATTATATTAACTCACACATGCAAATAAACCAACACAACGAAATTTGAAAAGCGAAGGCAAGCATTAATTGAGCGCTAAAAACATAAGTTTTTTTTTTAAAACACATATTATAAAAAAATATTATTTACATCGACATTATTGAGTGATGATAGTAAATTTACCAGCGCGAAAGGCACAAGTGATCGCTCGCTCATCGTAGAATCTGCGGATGGTGACTGCTACTGTTGCTGTTCCGTTCCAACGGTACGTTGAGAAGGCGTGGAAAAAATAGGTAGAGTTATAATTTATAAATCTAAAAAACACTTAAATTTTATATAAGTCGTATGAGTGTAAATTTTACTGATGTATTTCTAACTAAAACTATATTTAAAATATATAAGGTGATTCTGATTTACTTTGCACTGCAGTTTTTGTAGTAAGTGTAGTTCTTTAAACAAATACAAAATTTCACCCATTCATAAATACTTTGCATATGAAATACAAACACTTCAAATCGCAAGTGAGGACCATAAAATAATAATAAAACAAGTTTTAATTAACCGTTGATTAAAAAAAAGTAACCACAAAAGTGCAACTCCGCCGCGTCGAACCGTTAAATCTCTATTTACGAGAAAAAAAAGTGATGAATACGAAATATGAATATCGAAAACCGGTTCCAAATTTAAACAATGTTTAAAACAAAAAAAAATTGAAACAGGAACAGATTCGCAGTAACAAATAACTGTCAACACCCCTTCCGTGAAACAAAGCGCGGCGTAGAAAAATTAAAAAAAATAAAATCACAATGAGCCCCTAATCCGAGCCGTGGGAAACCGACAAATGCAAGGTAAGCGAATCCGAAACTAATTTAAAAAGTAATATTCTTTTGTCTTCCATTTTCAAATTTTAATTTAAAAACACATGCACTGCAGTTAACATTTATTACGTTCGAAATTGACAAATTTATTTTATTTTATTTTTTGAAATTATAGAGCGGTAATCGACTATTTGGTAACAATTTTTGTATTAGCCGAAACTCCGATCATAAGGCATATGTTCAAAACAAACATTTGTTTGGACAAATGAAATATAATTTAAAAAAAAGATAGGAATTCGAGTGTTGTCGACATGTTGATCAGAAGCTAATATCGAAATAATAGAATTATCACTGATTATCGCAATTTACATATCCTTTGTAAGACCGGATGCGACATAAGGACAAAAACGATTTAATAATAAGTTTGACGCGCGGCCCTTAACCCTTTCTTAACAAAAGCTTTACAATATGTTGCCTTTGCGTCTTGTATCTTTTTTTAAGGAAGTAGGGATCATTCAAATTTGGAACGAGTTTTGTAAGACCTCTCACAGGTCATTCTATCGATATGTTTCGGAGAAGATAGACGTTCGTTTTTAATAATTTTAAAATTTTAAAATATTAATAAGAACTCTGGTATTCATTGCAAAGTAGTTAGTTTAAAGTGCAAAGTGAAAAAAATTGTGATAAACCCAAAGTGGTTTAGAATTAAAAGTGTCAAGTTATTTTTTTTTTTTTTGTATCAATATACACCGGAATGAAAAATGACTAATAAGAAAAAGATGTTTATTTTCGTTGGCCGTTATTAAGTTGCCGGCGGCAGGTATTAGATATTGTTAGTATAATATGAAATAATTTAAAGTATATATGAATTGATGTTCTTTAGCTAGTTATTACTGATTTTTTGTCTGTTTAGATTATATCGATATCTTTCCAAAACATAATAAGCCGAAATTGTAAACTCCTAATCAGCTACATATCATCACCTACACAACTTTTATCACATATTACTTATTTTGACTCACCTGAATTTCACTAACGAGTTTCTCGGTCAGGATCTTGTGGTCAGGTGTGGCAGACGGCTGAGGTGTGGGAGGTGCTGGACCAGGTTGGTTGTGATCCACCTGTTCCTGCACTGGTGATCCTGGTCGGCTTCTGTTCCAGAAGTCCTGCATCTTAAACCTCTGGGCCTCAGTCTGCAGCGCAGGTATATGCAGGGATAAGGGGGCGGCGCGAAGATCTAGTGCGCTGCCTCCTGCGGCTGCCTCGTTGCCTTCTGCGGCCGTCATCTTAAAGGAGTTGTGTAGCCAGCTGGCCACAAAGTTGTCTTCCTCCTTAGGCGGCTCCAGGAGCCGAGGGAACGGCGGCGCGGCGCCCGGCTCGAAAGCGCCCTCGCCGCCGACCGCCTCGCCTTCCTCCGCTATTTTTGGTACTTTTGCCTCCCTCGGTGAGTCCTCTACTTCCGCCTTCCGATACTCATGGAGGTCCCTGTACCTCTCCTGGAGCGCTAGGGATATGTTCTCATTGAAGTACTTCAACATTAATTCCAGTTTCGGGCGTATGGTCACAACGAATTCATGCGATATTGCGCGCCGCTACACGACGGATCTGCAAAGAACGAGTCGTTTAGTCTTCGCGCGCGGCGGTTATCTTTAACTTCGCGAGGACCGGTCTATTTACGCGGAGGGATCGGAGGGAAAGCGGAAGCGAGACCTCCTCGAGGCGCGGGCGGGCGACGACTAACTTCTTGGTGGAAAACTTGAGCGCCGCGACGCTTTCTTGCGGGGTGGGGCGGACGCGCGCGCCAGCCGAAGACGCCGCTCCAACTAGCAAGACGCGGTGCCGCCCCCGCCGCCTTAGACGACGTGAAGAACATCCCCACCGAGGCCGGGCGCACGCGCCCCGCGTTTTTTCCGCGGAAAAATGTGTCCGGTCAAGGAAAAGACGGTCCGGCCGGCGGGCGAGCGGCGCCCGTGTGCCCGCCGCGGCGACCGGCGCTCGGACCTCACCGAAAACGGTGACGGACCGCTCGGACCACGGCCGAAATAAGAACTATCAAAAAGGGCGCGAAGCGAGGGTCGCCCCTCTCGCTCGTTCGACCCCGACCGCTTTCCACCCCTGTGTTAGAACGGGACGGGTATCGCTCACGATTTTTTTCTAAGCCGCTATTAGTGAGGGAGGAAATAGAAAAGAATGGGTTCTTTGTGATTTTTTTCTTATTACTCTGTCTCGTTTGCTCTAAGGGAAATTGCGTATTGCCATCCCGGGTCGAGTTTTTAAGTATTTCTTTTCGTTCCGCCTCCTTTACTATTGAATTTTTTCGTATTCAGGCGGAGCTTAGCTTATGGGGTTTTAGCCAACGGCCTTTTACTAACGCGTTTTTTCCTTATTTTACCTAAACTTCGTATTTTTATGTTTCATCGCTCTTCTTAATCTAGAGTAAATCAGGATTACTGTTGTACTTAAGTGAAATCATAATAGTAACAGACAAGATTTATTAATAAATATTATAAGCGTACTCGACTTTTCAAACTTTCTAAGACCCTTAAACAATATTTTCGACTTAGAACAGAGAAACGAATCTAGGTTCTTATCTAAGATGCCGTGTGTTGTAACGAACCCGTCTCGAGTTTTTCTGAGGGAAAACTTTCCGCTGCGCTACCCCACGAGAGATGGCGTAGCGAGCTACGAATTGTCTACGATGTTTGTTTGCGATTAGTATAAAAATAAACTTATTCTTGTAGAAACAAAGTGAAGTGCATGATGTTATATTTATATACAATATATATATATATATATATATTAGTTATAATGTAAAGTTAAATAATTGAAAGTTAAATAAAAAAATGTTCAAGTTCAAACGTCTCATGACTTGAAATATTATTAAAACAAAATGTGATAATAAAAACGAAAAAAAAAATGTTTTTTTTTTCCATTCTTTGTATGAAGTAATCTGAGAATTTTCTATGTTTTGATATTAAAATAAAGATATATTAATAAAAATTTTGTTTTTATTTACTACAACATAAACAACTTCTTATTTACCTAAATATTTCTAAAATATTTACTGATAGACATACAAAGCATCGCCCGAACCTCTAGGTCTAACAGGATGATATTTTAAGCAGGAATTTATTACGAAACGTCACTGAGCACTAAGAAGGATTTTTGGAATAGTTGCTCCAATAATGTACGGAAAAAACAACAAAATCAATGTTTAATAGTATAAACTTAACAATGAATCCTTATCCTTATAATCATGAATATGAATGTTTGTTTCTTTGTTCAGCATTAACTGCTCAAATTCATTGTATTCATATTGACCATATAATGTAGAAGAAGATGAATGTTGATTTTTATGGTTAGGAAAGTCTAGAGCAAATTGTTCACTAATAAAAACTTTATCAAGCCATTAAAATATTACGACTTTATTTGTATATATATATATATATATATATATATATATATATATATATATATATATATATATTTTATTACAGATACTTTTTTATTTGAAGTGTAATTTTTTTTTTCTATCTCAATATCTTCTCGATACATTTTTTTTATTTTTTATTTTTTTTTATTTTAGTGTAGTTTTAATTTCTTTGACAAACTTATTTCATATATATTTTTTCTCTTTCTATTCTTTTATATATTTTGTACAAATCATATTAAAATAGCTCTCTTTCAAAGACAGTTCAAGCGAAGACAGAATTTTACTGAGTATATAATTGACGAGCCCAACTCATTATAGCATTAATATGCACATACAAACAATGCTAGCTACATAATGAACAGGCGTGGCTGCAATGTATGGGAGTGACTTTTTTTTTCACGGTTCGTAAACACAATTGTTTTAAAATTGACATTACAGTGAGGCGATTATAATTACGTCATTATTATGGATGATATTTATTTATATTATATTTAAGAACATATTTTTTATTTATGTCTTCATTTCAAGGTCTAATTTTAGTGCAACGTCTATGTAACGTTTGCATGAAACGATTCTAACGCAAAAAGGTTTTCCGTTCACGTGTCCTGAGTTCGAATATTGTCGTAATCATGTTATTAAAATTATGAAGTAAGCTCAAGGTTCGTATCTAACTTTTATATGAACCCAAGTTTTTATTGGTTCTTATCAAAATTGTGTTTATTTAATTTTCAAAAATACGTTTTCGATTTATCTTTAAACTTAAACCAAAATAAAAATATATCGTAAAATTTCCTATCGTAGTAGTAGATATGTATTGGAATGATTTATGTTACTTTTTTATGTAACTTATAAAATATTAGGAAGCCAATGTATGAACCCTAACTTAGTTCTGAACCGTTTCACGCAAGGGTTCATATCTAAGCAAATAACTTTATCCCTAAATTTTGAAGCGAACCCTTTCTCGACACGAACCATCACCTAAGTTAAAACGTACAAGCATCTCCATTATATTGAAATATATGTTTTGTGTGATAATGAAAATAAATAGGTAGAAATCTGTTTGGAAATTGTTCTTTTTTTAATAAATTTTTGTAAAGTGTATTTAATTTTAAAAAGTCCTTCAAACATGTAAAAAAAATATTCATTAGAGTATTCAAAATTTGTTTAAAATACCTTCATTTAGCAATTATTAACAAATTTATTCAAAATTGTAAATTTAATTATTGACATACATATAAATAAGTGTAATACAAGAACTATTACATTATCACGCTTCATAAAGATTTTTAATGTGATTTTATTAAAATCTAAAGCCCTACCAGCAAATAGGACTAGTGTTATATGGTTTCATTGCGTAGCAAATTTTTGAATTCTACAATATAAATAACAATAACAATAAAGATTTTGAAACATTTACTTTTGTAATTAGGTAATTAGGATAGACAAAAAACTTACTCAGACAATATACGAAGCCATCGAATTCTTGCAAGACATGTTACACTACACTGACTTATAACTAGATATTGAGTTATACTAATATTATAAAGAGGTAAAGTTTGTGAGGTGGTAATCTCTGGATCTACCGAACCAATTTTGAATCATTTTTTACCAGTAGAAAGCCACATTATTTGTGAATGTCATAGGCCATATATAAACCCGAAAAATGAAAAGAATTTTACTAATGGTCGGCCAACGTGACTATTGACAGTCAGGAAATAAATCATAGTACTCGGTACTAACCGAACCACAATCATAATTTCATCACAAGTAAAAATGTTTACCGTCCAACGAAGTGGGCACGGGTCAGCTAGTATATGTAAATATTCCAACCGATCATAAGGAAATTTTGGCAGTTGGCTAGTAGTAATTATTACAAATTTTGACAATATTTTCTTAGTTTGTCTTTAAAGTTAGAATAATTTTCCTTTAGAAGGATGTTGTACGCGGTCTTTTAAACTATCTACACACCATAATTAGTCCTAGCCTTTGTTAATTGTAATTTATGTTTGTTTCGTGTTCAGTGTGTATGTGATTAAAATATATATATTGATAATGATGTGGCCATTCTCATCAGAAAAAAAACCTGTAGCGTAGGAGACATTATACCGATGAAATGTGCACGTGCACCTGTAATGTACTCTCTTAATTCGATGGGAGTGCAATCTGACACGACCTTAGAATGTTCAGGCACGGGACTAGTGGCTTTACGTGCTTTCCACAGCACGGGACGTAAACTTTGCCCGTCCAAACTTCGGTCTGATACTGAGAATTTATTTACAGAAAACATTCAATAACATTTTATTGGTCCGACGTCCGGAGAATTGAACACAGACTTTTTGAGATAGATCGCTAAAGTAACGAATCAGCCTAATATACTACACAGTACTTACATCTTCGACTATCTGAAGTACTCTTAACTGGGAGTGAATTTTTTCTATGTGAATTCTCATGTAGCAAAATGAATTTCAATAATTAAGTATAAATAAACACTTGAAGAAATTTCAAGTTTGTTTTAGTATGTCTGTTTTAGTGAACTTATTTAATTAAGGTATTCAATTAATTCAAAAAAGTTATAGATTTTATTTTTACAGTCCGTGTAATAATTTATAAAAAACTTTCTTGTTAATTACTTTTCTTAAACATACCATAGTTATGTTCAACTATATTTAATTATAATAATTTTATTTTGAAATATTATTATTAAAAAAAAATAGCACATTAAACAATAGTTAAGTTAATTAAAATTTAAACACCATTTTTTTTTGAAAAACGTACCAAACAATTGTATGTTCTAAATATTTTTTATTAATAATTTGAATTATCAATTTCTCAACCTTAAGTTTAATTTAATCCTTGCATCTGCTGTTACTTTATGATATTCGTATTTACAGACACAACAGGCATACGCTAATGTTAAAGTAATATCCGGTTACATAAAGTTCGAGCGTCTTGTACGATTGACCCTACGCACCTTAAAACCACAATGGTATTCAAATGTATGTAGGACTGTTGTACGACTACCTACAGCTGCATAAAAAAAAAAAATAAAAATAATTTACATCATTGACACATAATGCTGAATTAAAAAAAAATAATGGATTGTATATAGTTATCATGAGTATTTTTTTATAGAATAGGAAGGCGCTCGAGCATATGGGCTACCTGATGGTAAGTGGTCACCAACGCCCATAGACATTGACATTGTAAAAAATTTTAACCATCGCTTACATCACCAATGCGCCACCGACCTTGGGAACTAAGATGTTATGTCCCTTGTGCCTGTAATTACACTGGCTCACTCAACCTTCAAATCGGAACTCAACAATACCAAGTACTGCTGTTTTGCGGTCGAATATTTGATGAGTGTGTGATACCTACCCAGACGAGCTTGCACAAAGCTCTACCACCATAAGAAATTTGAAGAGTTCTAAATTTAAAAATATCTTACTTATAGACTTACAGAGACAAATTAAAAACGTATTACTAATAACAAAATGAATGGACAAAGTCGCGTACTTGAGGAAGTGAATAAAGAACGTCCATTGAGGAATGAACCGACTGCTGTTAGCATTGTTACATTTTTATGTAGGTACATAAATTATATTTTCATGTAATTGTAATGTATATATGAAAATGAAATCATTACGAAAAATATATATATGACTACATCTTAAATGAATTACTTTTTGTTAAGTTTTGATTTACATTTAAAAGTCAAATTCAAAATCTTTATAAAAGAATCATAACATTCGCTTATCGATTGTTAAAAAATTACCGCAGCTTGGAAAGAAACGCTTGAGACTTGAGAACTTACGAAAGAATATCAGCTGAATTAACGGTTTTGTTTTATAGCAATTATTTATTGCTTACTAGTATTATATGTTATTTAAACGAGCTAGAGGCGAGTTATAATCTGTAAAGTAAGTTAGTTTTATTGCCTTTGCATTCAAACGCTATTTTGGCTCGGTTCGTGTTTAGCGTAAATATTTTCCTACAAAAGATATACGTGGAAAGTCAGGTCATTATATAATTATTATTATAAATTGTAATATTGTTTTAAGTTTTTCATGTTTAAATGTATAGATGCTTTAAGCTCATTTATTCAGTCAGATGAAAACTTCTAGAACAATTAGTTACAGCAGTATTCTGTAAGATTACACTTCGTTAATCACCCGTGAAATGTTAACAACCGACTTATATGTATTCATGATAATATGTTATAATTATTATGATCAATATCGCATGTCACTTTCTAATATTTCACGACCGATTTCTGCTGTGAGTTTCGAGTTTGCTCTTACAGGATATTTCTTTTTAGAAAAGGTACGTGGACGAGCATATAGGTCACCTGATGGTAAGTGGTCGCCATCGCCCATAGACATTGGCATTTTAAGAAATATTAACCAACGTTTACATTGCCAAAGTGTCAACAACCTTGAGAACGAAGATGTTATATCCCTTGTGCCTGTAATTACACTGGCTCACACATCCTTCAAACCGAAACACAACAATACCAAGTACTGCTGTTTTGCGGTAGAATATCTGATGAGTGGGTGGTACCTACCCAGAGGAACTTGCACTAACCCCTACCACCAAGTAACATACATATAAAGTAAGATGTTTTGTTTATCAACATAATATTATAAAACTACACTAATTGTTTTTAACTGGTGTTTTATGGCGTATAGCTTAGAAATCATCTAGTTTTGGAATTAAAAATAAAACTGCTTATAACTTTTGCATTTATAGGAAGTTAAGCTTAAGCTCCCTTTATTTTATCAATGATAATAAAATATATCAATCATTCAACTAAAGCACAGATAAAAAAAAACAATAAAAGTGCAACATGAAAGCGTTTTCATTACGAAATTGGTTCCAGTAAAAAAATTGTAATCGTTTGACCCTTGACAGTATGCAAATGAGGTCTCAAATATCTTTACAAGGGCGCTAATTTTTTTTTGTTTCTACCTTATACCGGTTCCGACCGGTTTTTACCGGTATTGTTTAGATTGGATTGTCCTTTTGTTGTCTATGAGAACTAAGATTGTTGATAAAAGATGTTTTGTTTGATTGAATTTTGATGTGTTTTTGTTGTTTGAAACGTGAGAACGTTCTAAAAGATAAAGATAGATAGCACTTTGTATAATAGTTTTCTATAAATGATAGTATTTAATTGTATTTTTACGTAATATAAGTAGAATTATTAATGTGTATCAGCGAGTTACTTCGTGATTTTTCTTTCATGTCAACAGATAGATATAATTGTTACGTCTCCGCTGTCATGCTTTGTCACCTTTTAAAAGAAAAATCTAATTTGTTATCTAATACATTACTTCAAAATATACGAAAGAGGTTTTTATAATCATTTCTTAGGAATTATAATACCTAAGTTCTAGACTCAGAAAAATAAAACTTTTGAGAAATTAAATTTAAACTCATTTAATATCTATATTTTAGAAATAACTTTACTTATTACATTTTATTTATAAGCTTGTTTGGAGTTAAATCGATCGAATCTATAATATTATAAATGTGAAAGTAAATATGTCTGTTACACCTTCAAGACTATAGGTACAACTGAATTGATTTTAATAAGCCGATTAGCGTGGTTGATAGATACTTGCCTTTACGCCGAAGGTAGTGATTTAGATTCCCACCCAGGACAGACATTTGTGTGCATGAACATGTCTGTTTGTCCTGAGTCTGGGTGTAATTATCTATATAAGAATGTATTTACAAAAAAAGTAGTATATGTAGTATATCAGTTGTCTGGTTTGCATGGTACAAGGTCTGCTTAATTTGGGATCAGATGGCCGTGTGTGAATAATATCCCAGGATATTATTATTATTGTGAAATTTGGACAAGAAAGGGCAAAGACTAACCACCAGACCAACATGAATTACTTAACCCTCTTCCCCTAACACGTACGAAAACTAGATTATAAATAAAACAATACAAACGGATATCAATAGGCTGAAGCAATTTCAATTAAGTCATCAATAACATTCGGTAAATAAAATATTCAATTTTGATTGCAATGTTAGTAGGATTAGTATTGCCAGATTTTCTCCGATTAAATTATATTTTTCTATTCATTTTATACCGTATTATTTATGTTGTTGCTTCGTTTGACGTATTTTAAAAAGTTAAATGTTTTATATGAATAATTTAAAATTAACCTTATTCTATGACGTCATCTTCAATGTCCATTTTTATAACAATTCAGTCGTTTGATCTCAGTTGAATATTAAGCATATATAAACTTACACATTTATTTGATTATGTAGTGTATAATTATTTTTATAGGCTTAGGCAGGCTATTTGGCAAGTGGTCACCACCACCTAAATATTAACCACCTTACATCGAATAGTTATACCGGCTCACTCACCCTTCAAACTAGAACGCAACAATACCAAATAGTGCTGTGTAGCGGTAGAATATCTGTTGAATGGGTGGTACCTACACAGAGGGGCTGTTTAAGCGAACCTATGTAAGTAAAACAATGTTTGTATGGACGTGAGGAGTTTCTAAAACGCACTGAACCACTAGAGCCCCAAGCCCCATGTTACTGTACTGTATGTACCACAAGATATTTATTAGCATGCATTAATATAATTATCACATTGGCCGTTATTAAATTGATATTTTGGGGAGGGGGTAATAGAACTCTTAGTGTTTACAATAGCAATCAATCCATCGAAATCACATTGCGAAATATTGATCCTCCAATTTATTAAAATTATAAAAAAATAGGAAAACAATCAACAAATATTAAGTTTGATAGTTGTAATGAACTGGCAACACTGGGGCTGCGATGAAAAAGTTATTTGGAAGAGGGCTAATGACGCCTCGCTCACGCACCGCAGCCTATTTTTAATCATTTTCGGAAGAAGGGTTAGGGATAGCAATCGTGGAAGCGACTTTTAAATCTTATAATAATTCTGTACGCTTGTATTTTTTTAAATTTCGAAGTAGGTACTCACGACACGTTCTTGGCTTTGTATTATTAAAATATGTTTACTTGTAAGTATTTTTTTATTATATTAAAACAGATAAGAACAGATACATAATCCACATTATTGAAAAACAAATCATTAAATGTAAGTTAATTAAACAGAAAAAATAGATATGAATAAATCAAACCGCAACTTAAATTTTGTACATTGTTTTATTAATTTTAGACGTTTACTTTAAGACGAGGTCTTGTTTTGTAAAATAAATAATTATTTATATATTTCTAAAAACAAGCCGAAATGGCCCAATGGCTAAAACGACGCTGGTTCTATGCGATGTGTTTAATTTATCTCATGCTTAGCTGTAAAAGCAAACATCGTGAGGAAACCTGCATGTGTAAACCTTTTCCACATGAAGGCCGCCTCAGCTTAGTGGAACACTATCATATTTTACTTTACATTCCTTTTATTTATAAAAATAAATAAATATATTATATGTATAAGCCGTGAAAAATACGCGAGGTGAATATACAGGATTGAATATTGAAGCCACCTCCACCCTTAGCTGCCGGTAAACGTAAAACGTTATTGATGGTACGATTCCGTGACAAGTGATAAGCGTAACGGAGACCGTGGGATCGATAGCCGACAGACTGAATTTTTAATTTACTATTCAATGTGGAATTTATTTAACCGAACTTACCTTTGTATATTTGTCGTAATATAATTGTAATTATTGTGTTTGCGTGAGTGTGTGTGTATGCAATTCTGATGCCTGGGATTTAACCTCACTCCTAAATTTAGTTGAAAAGGAAAATGTATCCTTTACTTATTTAAAACCTTCAATATATTATTAGGCATATAATTTTAAAATATTAGACTGAAGTCGTCACGGAGTGGTGGCCTAGAGAAGCAAAAAGGCCAGTGGGCAGACCACCCGCCCGATGGTCAGACGATTTTAGGAAAATGGCGGGTGCTCAATGGATGCGACTAGCACAGGACCGGGAGAACTGGCGCGCCTGTGAGGAGGCCTATGTCCAGCAGTGGATTAATGTGGGCTGAATATGATGATGATGATATAATTTTAAGAGAGATGCCTCAATGGATAGAAGACATCTAAGGTTGGTTGAAATCTAGAAAACTACTAAGCTTTCACAAGCTAAATTTGGTTAAAGAAGAAAAAGTTTCGAGGAGTAATGCAAATGTCACATGAAATTCTACATGTGCACTTAATATCGGATATATTTCAAATAATTACTGAACACGCAAAATGAATAACAAAATATAATAAGTTAATTACTTTTGCTCGTGACCACTTAAAGTTATTTATATTAGAAACAATGAGAAACAAAAATTACACGAAACTGTATTATTCTTATTTATAACAAACATTAAAATTCAATATAGTCTTATAAAAAGTGTTGCCACCTAACTATAATTATTATTAAAATACTTTGTACGTTATTCGTTATTTATTTTTATTAAAACCATTAAATTCTTAATTAAAAAATGATCAATATTATAGCATTTAATAAGTCATATTATAATTATAAATAAAGGTATAACATACAAATAATTTAACACCATCCATTCTAAACAGATAAGATAAAAAAAACTAATGATGTAAAAAAGCTCCCCCACTCTACTCGATCGACCGTTAAACAGAAGCCAAATATCAATTCTCGAACGTTTAAACGGATAAAAAAAATAATAAAACAAAAAAACGCACCCTGTCTAAATATTGCGTGTCAAAGCCCACAGCTCTAAACGTTACCAGGCAAAAAAAAGTGAAAAGCAGTTAATCTTGACACATTTGCTTAGAATTTGAAAAAAGAACTGGCACAAAAAACCGCCCCCTGCCATTAGGTCGACCAATAAAAAAATGAAAAAAAAACCATGTTAAACAGCGTTTGAAAAAAGAACGACTTAATTGGTGGTGCGCGTGCCGCCCTAGTTTTTTTTACGCTTCCATTCAGTAACTTTTTTTATTTAGCCGTGGGGTGAATTTTTTGTGACAATTACGCCGGCGTTCAGCCGACAAATTATTTAAGATTATAACCTTTTAAAAGCTGTTAACGCTGCATAATATTACGTTGTAATTTATGTCGGTTTTAATTTAGTATTTTGTCGTGTAATTTAATCATAATATTTTGAATAAAGAGTAAATTTTTTTTTATTTTTATTGTGTATAAATTGTAATTTTAAATTAAGAACTTTGTTAAAATGTACTCGTATGCCTGTGTGAATACTTTTTATGTATTTCAAAGCGATTTTTTAATTGCAACTTTACAATTTGTATTATAATAATGTTATGTCTATTGCACTTACCTAATATTTACAAAGAGTAGTGTGTTTTAACATTTTATGATAACACATAGATAATGAATTAAAAGTAGAAGATAAGCAAAAATATTATTCTAATAAGTCGTATTACTTTAATTATAGTGACATCTATTGTAGAATAGCAACAGTATAAATTTTCTTATAATTCCAATAAGATTTAATTAACAAAAATATTAGCAACTTTTTTTTAAACTTTCAACTGCATTTAAGTTCAATTATCTATTTGTATTTTTTTTTTTACAATTTAAACAATTCAATATAACACAATCTGTAATCACTCGTTTATGTGATACCAAAAAAGGTCACTCCCGAAAATATGTTAGTAAAAAAAAAAAATAAAAAAAAAAATATTGCATAATTATGGAAAATTACCTTAAACGTGAAAAAGCAACCGGCCCGCGCCGCGACTACTTATAAAATTTCCATTTAAAACACGCTGCTCATTATCTTTTTTCTAACGAAAAAATGCACTACTAAAGAAACGAAACATCTAAAAAACAATTAACCATTGAACAAAACTAAGCTTTAATTAGATAGAAATAATAATTAATTTAATTTGTCGCGAATTTCGATATAAGTCCTTAATGAATATGCGTTCAACTTCTTGGACTACTTTATAGCCAATAGTGAGGGGATTAGTCTTATTCGAATGTCTAGTCGAAATCTCGACTAAGGCATTTCTGATGGGAACGAGCTATATTTATTACTTATTAGAAGCGTATTTTAGCTATAATCTTTTTTATGGTTATATTTATTGATTCATTTTAGTTTATTTTCTAGCCGATTTTATTAATAATGTTAACCTTAAATTATATATAAGAATTCGGTTAAAAAAAACGCCCCTTTTTTATAATATTATGCAAACATGAATTTATAGTAATGCAGAACTTATTCAATAAAAATACGAAAAGAAAAAAATATATAAAAGACAATACTGATATAAAAAAAATTGTTTCCTTATTCTGCAATTTACACTTTTTGCTTCGTATTAACTTGCTATGTTTGTGACGTAAGTTTAATTTTTCCACATTAAGAATAAAACTTAACTTTCAATTGTTTTCATATTTATCTATTTATTAATTACATATGTAATATTTTATATTGAATGGGTTATATTTGTAACGAAATTAAGAAACAAATACACGACTGTTTATACAGTCTTGTCAAAATTATATAATGAATTCATTATTTTCTTATTCTTTACGAGTTAATAAATAAAATTTAATTTAAATCCGACTACAACGATACCCTAGTCATTATCTTAGCTGCACACTGCGAGTGCAGTGCATCACTACCTATGTATGTGTGTGTTATCTCCTCTGCTACGTATGTAGATAAAATTTTGAAAAATTCTCAACTTTTCCGCGATAACCCCGCCGGGCGCCCAGAAAAAAGCTTTACGGACGCATGTGTAGTCGAAGACTACATTTCATTATTTTTAATAATCAAAATAACTCATTTTATGATTAATTGCAACTGTTTTTTTTAAATTGATTGGTTAATTTTGTATTTACTTAAATACTACACTTGCATTATAATTGCATTGCGTTTGACACACCAAACAGACACTACAAATTAAATATATTATAATTCCCTACAAACTATTTATACGATTGCATAAAATTCAGTTTATTTGAATTTTAGCTTTCATAATATGCCTAATATTTACATTTATTATTATTAATTTTATAAACATTTTTTGTAAGCAAATCAAAGAAAATTTAAACTGACATACTAAGAGATACTATAAAAAAAACAATGTCTAAATCTAACCTCTTATTATCTGGCTGAAGAATAAGTACAGAGACATAACATCATAGGTTCTGTGGTTGGCGGCGCATTGATGGTCGAAGGAAAGGTTTACTGTTATTAGTGTCTATGTCTAATGGGCGATCATTTCTCATAAAGTGGCCCATTTGCTTTCATGTTTTCCATAAAAAAAGCAACCATAAACCATTGGTGTATTTTTTTAAATGCTGGAATTATTTAAGTTGTTATAATATAGTAATTCAAATAAATAATATAATTTATAATTAATATTATAATAAATAATCGGGAACAGAATAGCGACTGCGACTAAGGATAGAGCACATCTTATAAATAAACGCTATGACCGACAAGTATTTATTATTTGCTATAACGTTATCATGCGACATAGTATGCGTTACAGGGTGTCTTTGTGAGAGTCTAGATAATGTCCTATCTTTGCCTAGATGCACGGCGACTGCTATAACCTGGCTAGATTGAAAAGTACATTTTAACTATTGAATATAGTTTTAATTAAATAATTTTAATACTACCGGTGTTAATTGTTGAATTAAAATATTTGTTTTGTGTTATCGAAATTGTACTTTCGTGATTGTGTGACTGTGTGTGTTATTATTCAAATTGTAATATGTGCAAATATTTTATAACCTAAAATTAAGTTATTTAAAGGTTTGTTTTCTGTGTTTTTTTTAGCTGTGGTATATAAATGACGCGCATTTAATAGAAAATAGGTAAATATTTAGCTTGTATATATTATATCGTTTGAATTTTGTTATTCATTATTTTATAGATAATATCCCTTATCTAAATACAAAATTAGAGACAAATCTTTAAATCATGTTTTGGAATACACGAAATATATATATATATATATATATATATATATATATATATATTATATATACAAGAATTTCTCATTTAATGATATAAGATAATATAATTTATTCATGCGTTTATTTTTTCCAGTTATAATAATTAAGTGTCCAGTAGTTCTTCCAGTTTTCAGTTCTGTCCAATTATTTGTATGTAATAAATTAGAACTTTCATTAATTATATTTATAATATCTTCGCCACGGCGGCCATTTTCAATAGAGACTAATCAACTGCGTAGGAGATATAGTGCAGAAGTGTGTGTGCAAACACTTTCTAATTTCTCAGTCTCATAGCAGTAGACGGCAATCGGACAAGACTAAGCAGAAAGCACGTGGAGGACCCACGTCTTTCTGTGCTTTTTAAGTGAAGGATATAATTCCTGTTAAATCTCCAGGCTATTCCTGGGAATGCCTTGACGGACTTAAAGCCTTTGGTTTAGAGGTATACTGCTTGTAAGCTAGCTACAGTTACGTGCACGAGTGTGAAGGAGACGCATGTACGTAGCTCATGTGTCAAGTGAGGATGTAAAGAATCTTTATTCTAAATTTCCAAAAAAGTAATAATTTATCGCTTTGAGGCAGCGCCATACAACTAGGTGTCTAAAGCATGGCGAATTGCATAATAGAGTTTTTGCTATGACCCCAACTCAATGGGATAAAACAGTTTTCGCTGTCATCATTATAAAGCTTGCCGTATGTCAGATTGTATGATCGAGCTTATCTACGGTACTACCAGTTCGACTTGAGAAGATCTCTTTGCGTTAAATGGTAAGGAAGTTTATCCATGAGTTAAATAGCTTAACGCTGCACCTCATAGCTTCAAAGACATTGAGTAAAACACATGCGTATACTACAACTACTAACGTCTAACATTGCCCAGTGAATCACAAAACCCTTGAGCCTTTACCGAAATTGTAGCAAAAATCCCAATTCACTAGCATTTGTGTTTTTAAATAATTTCCTGCTTAAGTCAAGGAAAATATCATGATGAAACCTGGATGCATGCGGATGAAATTCTTCTACATATATATCCGATCTGTATAGGAGCACAAAACGTTAAAAGGTGAAATCTTACTAATTAATATTTACTCTCATGTCAGAGTTAACTGATTCGTTACTAGGTAGTGCCCGCGACTTTGTCCTCATGAAAAAAATCATATTTGCGTCCTGTTACTATTACCACCTACACTTTAAAAAAAACAATTTCTTCATATAATTATGATCTAAATTTTTATTTTTACAGAATATCATGATCTCTAAGATGACACCGGGATTGATGAAGACTCCATGGACAAGAGGCGTTGTATTCAGAGGATAAGAGACAATATTCTAAAGATATACGGATGTATCGCATCGCTTCCAGTTTTTTGGCAAGTACGTATACTTATCGTAATAGACTGTTATTTCGAATAAAATACTTATGAAACTTATGTGTATATCATCTGTACTTTCTATATTTATTTAAACGAGTCAGTCCAAGCGCAATGGAGGAGCGTAGTGGTATAATCTTTAATATAAATGTGCGATATAAATTAAATTTTTAATCTGTGAGAGCTGCTACGCATTTAACTTTGAAATTTATGTTATTATTATTTTTTCATTCAATAATTCATTTCATTCAATAAGATTTTTCTTCAGAATTTTAACTATTTTTCTTATTATTATACTTGTATAAAGTGTCTTGCTATATATATGTATATATATGCTAAATATTCATCAATAAATTATCTGCAAAATTACTCAAAGTTTTATCATGCGGAAGATTTAACGAAATCGGCTTAATTACCGCAGTCAATTAATATAGGAATTTTCTAATCGCGCGCCTGCGCCGTAAAAAGATTTATCTTGCGCACACGCAGCCAGCGACCTCTGCCGGTAATTGGAGTAGATATAGCCTAACGGGGTGCCGCTTTTTGCTTTAGATAATGGAAAATGTTGTTTAGTCTTAAAAGGCATGCACAATTTTTTTTAAATCAAGTTTTTTAAATAAACTAATTAATGAATAATATTTGGGTCATACATAGATTTATATTATTACATAATACGAATATATGTTGCGAATCCAAATTATTACTAACATTTTTATAAGTTATGTTTGTTAATTTATGACTTAGTATAAAAGCGCAAACCATAATTACAAATTCATTTATAGTAATTATTATTTATTACGTATTTTATAGTAGCTAATAAAGTATAGTATTTTAATTATTTATAAATTTTTCTATATAATATTTGCGGTATTATATATCTGCCTCGTTATTCAACTGGCTAGCATATAAGGCTGCGGACGTTGAGGCTTTGCATTCCAAAAAGACGTAAGTAATAAGTTTTTTTGTCAAAGTAAAGTGCTAGTCCAAAATAAGAAGGTCTTTTTAAATATAAAATAGGTGAGTGGACGAGCAAATTGGTCATCTGATGTTAAGTGATCATCACCGCCCATAAACATTGGTGCTGTAAGCAATGTCAACCGTTCCTTACATTGATTGCCAATGTGCTAACAACCATAGACGTTATGTCCCTTGTGCCTGTCTTTATACTGGCTCACTCACCCTTTAAACCGGAACCTACTCAAAGCCACCAAAGTTGACAAAGTTATTCTCCCATTTTTCATTGCACGTAAATAAATAAATTGGCCCTGAACTCTCTCATCCCATTGGATATGAGTCAAGAAATGTAAAGCGCCCCAGTTCTGCACCGCACATTTGAAAACTGAATCTGATTTTCGGTGAGGACAAATTTATCATTCCAAAAATTTATCAACCAATTCTAAAATCGAAATGTAAATGTTTCTATTTTTTATGTCGATTATTAAAGTTTCCTACAATGATTATTATGTATGTACCTAGTTGATAATTAAGTTCTTTGAATTTGCACCACAAACATACATAATATCAGCCTCTGAATGCTTGTTCTCCCCTTTTGAAGAAGGTTTAGGCCCTGTTCCATCAAACGGCTTCACTGTGAGTTAAAGAATGACAGATTTCATCCGATACATGATACATTTACAAAGATGTTTGCTAGATTTTGTATCCGGGACCTTTAGCTTAGAACCACGTGAAATCATCTCCCATTCTCAATTATTTTATTTATAGGAATCAGAGAAATGTCATAAATATTTTTAATAGTAATATTTAATAAACTCTATGTACATACAATTTACGTACACATGAACAAATTCACTGACACAAATTTGTATTATAATATATAAATAATGACCAATCCGGATTATGACTCAACATTACCTTACGTTAAAACGTCAATCTATTACAAACGAGATAAAAGAGATGCTGTCAAATGTACCGCGACTCGGCTAAGTTTAGGACACCTGAGAGACTTTGGGCATTCCATGTCCGTTAATCACAATTAATCCAATTAAACAAAACCTTTATATTATATAAATCTTAGAACTAGAATTTATATAATATTCGTATATAAAATACTAAACATAGGCCTTGGTATTGTCATTTTATAAACCTAGAAATATCTCTATCTATGAGAATTAACGGAAATTATCGTTTTCTAATGTGAATTCTACTATCATATTCAAACAAAAAAAACAGCAGATAAGTTTGAATTTTGATATTATATTAGGTCATTGTCATCCCCGAAATTTATTGTTTACTAGTATGTGACGTCATCGTTGAATTAAGTCTGTAATAGAAGATTATTCATATTAAATCTGTTAGTCCTTGGCGTCAGTGAGTCTATTTGTTAAGTATAATATTGCATTGCTCCATACAGATGCGGTCTGGGTGCATTATCCTTGCGATTGTATCCACTTGCTCCGGAGAGCATGTTACATTGCCGTTAATATTTATAACCATTTGTGTTAACACTGCCATTGAAAGTAGTAACATTTAGTATATTTATTTGTGTGACTTATAACCTTTAAATTCATTTTCAATCGTATTTAGAAATCACAGTTATTGTACGAGTAAGAAATCGTACTAAAATGGTATAAAGCTTTCAAAACTATAAAAGATTATGCTTCCAAATTAATACTTAAGATTTAATGACTGCCGCTAATCAATAATTGAATTGAAAGTATAACTTATAATTATAGTGATGAAACCAATATTGAGACATAGCACAAAATAGTTAAACTTGTAATATATATATATAGTACGTTATGTTAAATTCAACCTATTTTGCATATATACATTGTAGGTGACTAATATAAATTTACGCGAACCAAATCTATGCCAATATTGTTGTCAATCCAAAACCAGCCTTAAAAGACATATACAATTATTTTCTGTATGTTTCAGACACGCCTGCAGCTTTTGGTCACATAAACAAAACCTCACTTCAAAATGTCTATTTACAATATATTTTATCGTACAGTATTACAAGTGAGCTAGAACATAAAAAACGGCATTAGAAAATCGACTTAGATATAACAGAAAAATAAATCATCGTCCCACGCACGCGACCTAGCCCAACGGACACACGCAGAGTGAAAAGGACAAAAAAAGTCGGAGCAGGAAAAAAAGCATCGGGCGCGAATACACCCGAGGGGAATGAACTGCGAAAAATAAGACGAAAACGTTCGCCCGCGCACATGTGCGTTCGGCCATTTTTTTCTCGTCGTCCCGCTCTAGCGCCAAAAATGGTCGCGTATCGGGCGTGTGCGAGTGAGACGGGAGAAAAGAAAGCGCGAAAGAGTTGGTCGTTGTTGGTTCTGTGCGTTGCCGCGCGCGCTGCTGAGCTGGGAAACCTCTTCCTGTTTAGACGTATTCCTTACCATTTTGGTTCGTTCTCCATTATGCGCTTATGTTAGTTATTTGCTAGATTAACGGAATGCTTTATTGCCGTAACAGTATTTAAATGAATGTTCCCCTTAATTATTCTACTATATAATGCTTTTTAATATACGTTATACCGTGTCTAATATTTATATGTAAATAAAAATCATTACAATATCACGTATCCATTTCGAAACTAGTTGTATTAAAATAAATTAAAAACTAATTAAATAATGCAGTTGTAATGTCTTCCTACACAACGTGTTACTAGCTGATTCTGTACCGATGCAGGGAAAATTAACCTATAATAGATTGCAAATAAGGGCTAGGTTTCATTTAGGTATTCTAATGAATCTGTCGGACGGTGATTTAGCGTTCTCGAGGGACCTTTTTAATTGATGCCTTTTTCTCGGCATGTTTATAGCGTAGTTGTTAAGGTCTAGTTGTATTTTACTAGTTTTTTTTTCTAAGATTAAGATACTGGCTGGAAATAAAAAAAATATTATCATGACAGTGATTTATTAGGCATAAAAGATAGAATAATATGGTTTTAATGGGATGTAGGAGGTGATAAAATGTTCCCTTAGCAGTCGCACTAAAACTAGGCAAGCACTAACAATACATTCGCGAAACTTAGATTTTTGAAGGTAGAAATTCGAAAATAAAATAAAATAGGTATTTGAAAATTAATCATAAACAGCTGATAAGCATTTTATAAATAATACTAACCACAAATATAACAGTTGAGAGATGACGTCACATTATTTATTTAAATATCGAATTAAGCTTTTTAATTTATTTTTGATATAAAAACAAATGATTATGTAATTAATAAATGTTTATTATATAGATATTATATAATATTCTCCTTAAGTTACTTTCTTAACTAACGTAGATCATCGGCGGCGGCATTAAATTGGCGTAAATTTTTAAGAGCGCACTAAAACTCTCCTGCTACTTTACACTTCCTTATTCAAAGACTAATTGGCGTGTATAATTATTGACTCTAAGTCTCTTTATTATTAAAAAAAATTAACGGCCTTACTTATAAACGTTGTTTGATTAACGCTGTCTTCTGCTTTCGAATTTCACTAAACAGCGGCTAAGCAATGTTCATAATATTAAGGCCGATAATGTTTTTATTAAGAACATTTTAAAAGTTTACATTTTTATTATGTTATAGGTAAGTGGTCATAACCAACCCACAGATAATGGTCTACCAAGTTTGGGAACTTAGATGTTATGTCCCTTGTGCCTGTAGTTACATTATATTTACTGGTGGTAGAGCTTTGTGCAAGCTCCTCTGGGTAGGTACCACCCACTCATCAGATATTCTACCGCAAAACAGCAGTACTTAATATAGTTGTGTTCAGGTTTGAAGGGTGAGTGAGCCAGTGTAATTACAGGCACAAGGGACATAAAATCTTAGTTCCCAAGGTTGGTGGCGCATTGGATATGTAAGCGATGGTTGACATTTCTTACAATGCCAATGTCTAAGGGCGTTGGTGACCACTTACCATAAGGTGGCCCATATGCTCGTCGGCCTTCCTATTCTATATAAAAAAAAATTAGAATATCTGATGAGTGGCTGATATCTACCCAGACGGGTTAGCACACAGCCACTTGATTAGATTACGATAGCACGCTTGAATCATTTTTTTCAAATATTTCAGATTTTTAATTAAATATGTCGTATAAACGGGATCGTATTCGATTTTAACAGTAGGATTATTCTGTAGAGTATATTCGAAATCCACCGCAGAAAACTGTCGTGATATGTCATAAAGTGATATGCGACTTTGACCATAATAATTATAACATTTGATGAATACACGCATTTCACGGGTGAGTTATAAAATGAGATGTCATGACCGTTTAGCGTAACCATTTTTTAACGTTCTAAAGCGATATTCAATTAGGCCTTATATGATAAATAACCAGATTAACTAACAAATAAACTTATAAAATAGCTATCCATGATTACAGTTCTTTTTTTAAACTAACATTTCCACAGATGTGTTCATGTCTTTGATTTATCTCCTCTGATTTATCTATGTATATCTACGTGTATTTAGATTAAGTTTATTTGTGATTTGGCTGTATGTTATCATACCCAGACCGCAAAACAATAGAAAAAACTTAACTTAATCGCCTTCTGTGATATATTCATTTTTGTCCACGATTACAGTCAGTAGACTAGTTTTCGCCTGCGAGGAAGTATTAGGTAATCTATATCCTGTTCCTCGAACAACGTGTATGCAAAACTATATGAGTTTGAGTAGTTTAGGCGTGAAAGCGTAACAAATATATACACTTACGCATAGTTTTTTTTTTCTTATTTAATTGAGGGACTTTACACCTACACAGGTACGTCAGTCCCACTGTCCCTTCAATTTTTTGTGACATCACTAATTATTTATTGCTATTGGACAAAATTCCAGGAGCATCCTAAAATAGAATTATGCAATTGTAAAACGTTACTGTAAAATTGGTCAAGTGGTTCTCGAGATTATCTCGCAGATGGACCGTATCAATTATTGCCCTATAACAATTATATAATTGCACTTTATTTATATAACATTGTATATTACTGATTGATTTAAAAAAAACCATCTTTGATTGTAATGTTCGATTTTAAACTTGAGAAAAAAGTAGGTAATAGGGGAACGATGGTCTGTTAAAAACCTTACTAATAAAGTGAGTCGCGGCTTACCTACTCGAACAATCATGAAATTTTGCATACTTGATGTCAGGGATACAAAAAATGATATAGAGTACCTTGCTATTACTCAAACACGGGGCGAAACCGCGGACGGATTTTTTTTTTACCATGAAATTGTACCTTTTTAATTAAGGCTGCCAGGTACATCATTTCAAGGTGGTTGGTGTTCATAAATTAAAAATTGACTAGTTATATAAATAAAAGAGTCGAGATACGCGGATCATAGCCGAAGATCACGGGTTCAATCTGAGCACCATAGAATTGTCAAGAGCTTTTAATTGGGGCTTATCTACTCACGCTCGATTGTAAAGCATACCATTAAAATCTGCACATTGTATCTGTTGAAATTCTCCTACATATTTATCTAGAACTTTACTAACTTTAGGGGTATTAAAGCTCCATACCTTAAGAGAAGAGGAGAAATTGTTTGTTAAGCGTGCATGGTCTGACTTTACACCTTCATATAAATATTGATGGAAATACCGCCCCCTAATATGTAGACCGTAGATGTATAAGTACCGAGATGGCCCAGTGGTGAGAACGCGTGAATCTTAAACGATGATCGTGGGTTCAAACCCGGGCAAGCACCACTGAATTTTCATGTGCTTAATTTGTGATTATAATTCATCTCGTGCTTTACGGTGAAGGAAAACATCGAGAGGAAACCTGCATGTGTCTAATTTCACTGAAATTCTGCCATGTGTGTATACCACCAACCCGTATTGGAGCAGCGTGGTGGAATAAGCTCCAAAAACTTCTCAAAAAGAGGAGAGGAGGCCTTTAACCCAGCAGTGGGACATTCACAGTCTGTTACGGTAATATGTAGACGTTAATCAATATACAACCAGCTATGTAGACAACACTTGGATAAGAAGAGCGTCGGGAAATGGTATGTAGGTTAAAATCGAGAACACCATTTTAAAGTACAAAGCAAAACCTTCCCAGTTTAATTGCACACTCGTTACGGTACCTACGGACTGGTACAGCTTTTAGGGTTAAGTGCGTGAGGACCTAAAGCCGTACTTGTGTAATCACAATTATTTGGTCTAAAATATACGTATTCATTATTTTCTCTCTGTTTACGTAAATTTAATTTGGATCCACATAATATATACATACGTATTATTTAAAATTTGTCAGTTTTAATTAAAAGAAAATATCTTAGAAATCCGATTGCAAAATTTACCTATAGGTATTAATTATTCTTTATTCGGAAAACTAAAACCTCGTACTCTTTACAAAACATTTTATAAAGTTACAGATTAAAAATGTTGATACAAACGAAATCACACCTAACACACACATTCACACGTCAAGTATCACCCGTATTATATTAGGAATAAAGTCTAGAATAAAAATAGTGTTTATAAAAGAAATATAATAAGCTGGACCTAGTCCGTGCTTAGCCTTGCCTAACCTGTTTTTTCTCCATATCGCCTTACCTATTCTAACGTAATAGAATAACATGCGCAATGTCAATTAGCCTTTTTATTTAAACACGTGACGAAAAAAGTATTATTTAAACGCAAACATTTTTTTTTCATAAATTTGGCTCTGACATAAAAAAAGTTTTTTTTTTAATAATACAAGATATAAATGTTTATTTTATATGCCATTCTTTATATTCTTAAATTTATGTATTACTTACTGGGTAAATTAATAAGCATATACTAGATATTAATACATATATAATAACTTAATGCTTATATGAAATCATTCATATAGAGCTTTATCTTTTGCAAAAATATATATAAGTAAATAAAATAATTAGTCTAACATATTATTTATGTATTAGGGTTAGATAAAAACATCGCATCCGCTATTTCGAAATATCTAACTAACGAGCGTTCATTCTAACTAAAACTCGAATCTTAGGCAATATAATTAGAATGGGATGCCATTACACTAACGGTCCCACAGATATCCTTAAATATTCCTCTCACATCGAATATCTTAAACCAATTCTCGAATTTAAAATGTAAACTTATGTTACATTTCGTAAAATCTAACACAGCAGCCTTCAAATAAATTAACAAACGACAATAATCTCTATTTCTTTATATATAGGGTTCTTATTTATCATAATCTATTCGCACTAGGTATCTCCTCCCCACCACATAGCTTCGCGTGAGTCAACTTGCGCGGGCGCAATTTTGCAACCGAAATTCTACCAGTTTGAGACAATGGCATTATTAGGCGTTAGACGCCATTTTGTTTAGATAAGTCAAGATTTAAGGCACATCTAAACATTGTTTTATCTGAACCTAAGTAGATTAATATTATGTTTTCTATAATATTATTTAATTTGGAAATTATTCTTTTAAAACGGTCATGGCGATTTACTGTATTCGGTAATATTATTTATGTTGATATACCCTTTATATAAAAAAACTAACGGTTTTGTTAAATTAATAGTTTATTATAGACTAGCGCTTTATCCGAGGCTTTGGTAGCGTCATAATTCTTGCTAAACTACAATTTCCATAGCTCTTTCTTCAAAAATGAAAATGAAGGATTTTCATACAAACTTTTATATCCTTTATTAATAGTGGTACTATTTAGGGGTTATTTTTCTAAATATCCTGCCTTAGTACCCCGCTGGCTAAAAAAACCCGTATGCCTTTTTCAAGGTACTTTAGTAATTTAGACTGTGAGATGATATTAATCAGTCAGTCTAATTACTGGTGGTAGAGCTTTGTGCAAGCTCATCTGGGTAGGTACCACCCACTCATCAGATATTCTACCGCAAAACAGCAGTACTTGGTATTGTTGTGTTCCTGTTTGAAGGGTGAGTGAGTCAGTGTAATAACAGGCACAAGGGACATAACATCTTAGTTCCCGAGGTTGTTGGCGCATTGGTGATGTAAGCGATGGTTAACATTGCTTACAATGCCAATGTCTATGGGCGTTGGTGACCACTTACCATTAGGTGGCCCATATGCTCATCCGCCTTCCTATTCTATAAAAAAAGTCAGTTATTCTTATATAAATATGTAATAATCAAGTTAAATGTCAAATATTATTATCACTATTAATATTTAAGCGTTAAATTTAACATAAAAATAGAAGTAGTTAAAATAAATATTTAATTAAGACTTTTCATTATAATGTTTATGTATTTCTGATTGAATTTCGGCCACAACGCATCTGTGCGGCGGATATTATTATGCAGAAATGTGTACGCAAACACAGGTACACTCTCTATTTCCACACTCTTATCAGAACTCCCGTCTGATTGGATGGTAACAGGCGCAGGAGCAACAGTTTTACGTGTTTTTCGGCGTTTGACTTCCAGAAAACTTACTTCATTATGTTATAACCTAATATAATGCAAATACTTTTATTTAAAATAATACTAACAGTACATAAATATAATAAAATACCTATACTAAATATACAAAAAATATTTTATCGAGAGCCGAGTAAAAAATTGAGTTTTCACAAATAAAATTTCAACATAAATTATAATAATAAAATTATATATAAAAATCAAATCAAATTGTATACAAAAAAAGTCGAGATGGCCTAGTGGTTAGAACGCGTGAATCTTAACCGATGATCGTGGGTTCAAACCCGGGCAAGCACCACTGAATTTTCATGTGCTTAATTTGTGTTTATAATTCATCTCGTGCTTGACGGTGAAGGAAAACATCGTGAGGAAACCTGCATGTGTCTAATTTCATTGAAATTCTGTCACATGTGTATTCTACCAACCCGCATTGGAGCGGCGTGGTAGAATAAGCTCCAAACCTTCTCCTCAAAAGGGAGAGGAGGCCTTAGCCCAGCAGTGGGACATTAACAGGCTATTACTGTACTGTACTGATATAAAAATCAACGAATATTAACTCGACTTTTTAGTATCTGTATAATTATGTTTGGGTTAATATGCCTTATTATTGTTTATTTTTTTTAAAGATTTAAGTATCTGTGGCATGTTCTTACTAATTTAACATTTGGTCAATTTATATAGATATTATTATTTGTTTCGAAACGCTTCATATTTTCCATTAGATGAATAGTCATTATTCGAAATCATGTTTCATCAATGCGTCAAGATGTTTAAATATAGGACTGTGAAAATATTATTACACTGGCAAGTATGTCGCCAGTTTTTAATTTACCTTTCGTAACAGAAAATTGAAACAGTACCTATGTTTTTACATATAAATATAATACATAATATAACTAAGTTTGTAAAATGAATGCGCTTAATGATTGTATATGATGCTTTTAAGTAGATGATAATGTAATAAAAAAAGATAAAATTTTATTTAATTATTATCATACTATTTTTTCAATTTCAAAAACGATGATATTAAATATACACATAAGCAACGTTACATATATGTTGCATTTAAAGCAATTTTGAGGTATCAATCTTTATAGTAATAATATTTAAGGAAACCAAAGCAGACAAGAAAATTAATAAAAATACAATATAATATCTTTGCGTGGGTTACTTTAAACACTCGTCTAAAATATAGGATGTACGAAAGAGCTGGCCACTATCGCGTTGTTTGTTTGAACTGGCTGAAAGAAGGGAGTCTGGTGTTGTTAGGCCGAGTGTTGACAAGCGACGAAAAGATTATGTAATTAGATAATTTGGATATATGTATTAAAAATTTAAGAAAAAATATGTAATGCATTATGTAGATATGACAAAAAATACATCAGGGAGCCATTTGCGTACAATGTTATATAAGATTATTTATTATCCAGTTTAAATATATAATATTTCTTCGTTCGGTATTTGGTAGAATCGATTCGATAAGCCCTTAACGATTAAAAAATAGATTTATGCTGTTAATTAGATGCTAAATAAACTATGTTTTAAGCAATATCATAGAAAATAATCTGAATTAAATATAAGTATCAAAAAAACAAAATATATAATATTATATTTTGAATATTATGCAATAACGAATAAGAATTCAGTGAAAGTGATGAAACTAGTCAAAGGGCTTATACAAGACATTAAGATTTAATTTCGATTACAAAGTATATACAGAATTATTATGTACAATTATAATTTATTATCTATATTGTATTGGAATGAGACTTCGCAAGCCGTAAATTAAATTGCCGTATCTTTTTATGAATTGATCAAAAAACCACCTTTTCTACGGCGTAATAAACTTCGAGCGTGCTTGAAGCACAAACTTCCAAAACATATACACTTATTTTCATTTAGTTATAATACATATTAGTAAGATCTGCAAGTCGTATTTGTACATAAAGAATAATTTTCAAATGAAAATAAAATCGAACGGAATTATTATCTGGAAAAAAAGGCTTCCAATGATCGAATCCGGAATCTTCTGGATATATTAAAAAAAATATAATATCATACTTACAACGATCTGTATTATTTATATAATTTAAGCTAATAGGTACTTTTGTCCCAGAAATATATATTTTTTTAATGTAAAAATAAAATGATTCTTTTGCACAACTCTATCATCAGTTCAAAAATTCAATTGTGACTAATGGTCGCAGCACATTCTGCTTTAATGATTAAAACAAACATTTTTAAAAATTATTGTAGTTGTGTTTACATATTGTATTGTATATTTGTCACACGGATGTCGTTAAATTATATTTCTAGGAAGATTGGTAATGGTGCAGAATAAAATATAATATTTAAACAAACAAATCTCATACTTTTAAGAAAGTAAGACCGAATATGTTGAGACTATTATTTTTATTTAATAAAATATTTTTTTCAACTGTTGCAATGTTTCTTTGTAAATTAGGCTCACTTCTTGTATTTTATTTTCTAATTTAATAACTTGGTATTTACAAATAATATTAGTTAAACTGTAGCAATTAACAATTTTATAACCCTGCATGTGTGTACCCCGCACTAACAAATTCTATTTTTGAAGTTTAGATCGGTAATGCGCGCTGCAGTTTTATGCACAATTTTGCGGCCGCCGGATGAAACGCCCGCCATTTTTAAATTTAATTATAGAACCGAATCGCAGGAAGCGCGTTCTATTTTCAAATTTTATTTATTCATCTAGGCGGAGTTTTGGCCACTCCTAGATGAGTTAGAAAAACATGGCGGATTATAAATTGGATTAATTAATGTTTAATATCCTCTCAAACACATTAATTACTTTTAATTTTTTTATGTAATGTTATAATAAAATAATAGTTTATTTATTGGTAAATATCCACTGAACCAAAGCAACCCATAAATGTTTATTCATTCTTAACGGCTAATACATTATAAAATTAATATACTATTTAATAGACGTGATCTGACTTGGCTTTAGTTATAAATAAAATTCCCTCGTAACTTTATAAGTGCAATTCAATAAATTCTTTGCGTGACTTTCAATTTTGCTAAGACGCAGATATATACACAGCTCGTATAAATGTTATCGTGATGTGACAGTATACCAGTTTTTATACTTAACCGTACCATACTCCTTTCTATAACTCCGTCATATCTTAGGAGGCTCTGGATATTTAAGAATCAAATATTTTATGTGGATTAAATTATATATTTTTGTATCTCTCACGAGCTGGTATTAAATAAAAGAGTATGAAAGTGGGAGGGATATAGGTTAGCCGAATCTAATTATTGAAAATAAGCCGTTAGGCCTGCGCCTGAACTCTTTCCAGTCGTGTCAGATTTGCCGTCACATTATGAGGATGAGGAAATAGAGAGTGCATATGTGTTTGCACACACACTTGTGCATTATGCCCTGCGCAGTTGGCTAGTCTCCCTTGAGATTGGCCGCTGTGGCCTTAATCGGTCAGGAGGACATCAACATCAAATGTGATAAGATACAAGGAAAGACGGAACAAATGATGGTAGGTGTCATCTACAAAAATAAGGGTTATGTATAAATTGACACCAATCTTTAAACTATCGATGCGGATCCAACCTTGGAATTTAACGTATTTTGTCCGGTGTAATTTCATTTATCCGTGGTAACTAAACGAAGCAATATATAATATATATCTGTCCCAGTAGTTAGGGATGTGGACCGATGATTCCGAGTCCATCCAACCGATGCTTTCTGGGAGGCAGGCACCACTGAATTTCCATGTACTTACTTTGTATTTATAATTTATCTCGTGCTCGTGAAAACGTCACGAGGGAATCAGCAAGTGGCGGATGAAAATCTGGCACGTGCCAAGTCGCATTGGAGCAGCGTGGTGGAGTAAGCTCAAAACCTTTTCCTCAAAAAGTAGGCCTAAAGCCAGCAATGGGTCATTTACAGGCTGTTACTTAAGGAACAATTTATGAGTATGAGGGCTACTTACCTGGGTGGGATTATAAGTCATCATATGTATACTAACATTAAAAAAACTAAAGAGTTTGTCTGTTCTTGCTAATCTCAGAATCTACTCAGAGCAATCTAATTTGAATTTTTTTTATGATTAAAATAGACCAATTAATGATAGGTTGCCGCGCAATGTTGTATACATTGCGCTGCAATCCAAAGAGGGTAATGGGCTGCCTTTGCAACCTTATCAAATATTAATCATGTTCTATAATTATTATTTATTATTTTATTAACAGGGCAATTAAGATGTATTTTGTACTCTTGATTATAATGACTCACTCATCAATGAATACGGAACGCAGCGATACAGAATATTGTTAGTTGGTTTCATTCCAACTCAGTCAAATAGATTGTGTTCAATAAACTTATATAAACCAAGCATCTCCTATTGAATAGGACTTAAGGAAGATTTGACAGATCTATCCCATCACACTCTTTTCACCACGTTTCCGATATCCTCGATGTTTTTCATTACCGTACGTTGAAAGCAAATTTTCTTGGGAAAAACTGAGTGTATTATTTAATATATGTATTTACGTTCTACGAACTGGGTCATGTACAAGGCTTAAAATTTGATAAGAACAAATGTAAAATACGAACTAATCGGTCATCACAGTTTTCACTCAATTTGGAAACGAAAATTAAAAGCAGTTGACCTATTTCATTATATAGACTTGCGTCATCGCCTTCCCGATCGCGATCTTTTTATAATTAAAAACCAAGACCTGCATTGCCGCCAAGTGCAGTGGGTGCATTACAAAAATACCCACTAAAATTCAAGGTTGGATCGGCAAAAATAACGTTGGATACTGGCGCTCATGCACTTGAACGCATCTTTGAGATCGACTCGACTGGATTTTATACGGATTTTAAATTCAATCATAAAAATAACAAAAACACAGAAATTAAAAAAAAAAGTTCCGGACGCAATCTCTCGATATCAATTAGCTATTTAAAGGCATTTAGATGCAATTCAACTTCTACTTTTCTTTTTTAATTACGAAAGCACATACGTATACGTATAGAAATATATACGCACACACATACACCGATAAAACAAGATACATAATTAAATATAGTATTGTA
Organism: Nymphalis io; assembly: GCF_905147045.1. Classification (NCBI taxonomy): domain Eukaryota; kingdom Metazoa; phylum Arthropoda; class Insecta; order Lepidoptera; family Nymphalidae; genus Nymphalis; species Nymphalis io. The sequence continues at coordinate 3,116,167 of NC_065911.1, forward strand.
ATATCTGAATCTTGAAGTACTTTTGAATATGATTTGTAAAATACTTGTAAAATATTTTAAGTTCTGATATCCATTAGTTTCAAGCAGATATTCGAAGAATACGAATATAAATAATATCATATAAACTATTATTAACCATTTTTGTTTTGTGTCAACGTTTCTAGCAACCGTAATGTAATTTCGCGAAAACGTACTCCGAAATACGCTGATAAACCAATTTTTATCCCGACTTAATTAAACTTGAACCGAACTTTTAATTTTAAATTAATAAGAATAAATTGCTATAATATTGTTTTACTTGCAGTAACTGAAATATATGACGAACTTTTCGGACATTTTAAATGTTTTTACAGTTTTCAATTTGTTTTGCTTTTAAACAAGTTGAAGTGAAATGGAACATCGTTTGTTTTTAATTTATCCTTGTAATACAATCTGAACATAGTAATGGTTTTTTAGTTTATCAAATTTTACTTGAATGTATACGATATATATACATATATATATTATATATTTTATGTAGATAGGTGTATATATGATTCGTCAAACATATTATCTTATGGTATTCCAGAGTATCAGCAGGAATATGGATTCAGTAACCTCCATCATCCCAATGGAAGGAAATATTTTTTTTCGGTTATTTGGTTAAATAAAGAAGATATTCTTAAAACATTGACCTACGATTTGATAAGGGCTCATATGCACGTTCCCTAATATAGTCTACATGATCTTCACATAGCAAACCGGAAAAGCTTGTCAGTCAAAACTATATTTGTAAGAGCTGCTATACACTAGACAGCTTTTAGGTATATTACAATATGCTCTCTATATAAAAACACCTCATAGGCCGAGTGGCAGGCAGGTACAGCTGTGTTTTTATTTTTTATTGAATAGGTAGGCGAACGAGTATATGGGCCACCTGATGGTAAGTGATCACCAACGTCTCTAGACATTGGCGTTGTAAGAAATGTTAACTATCGCTTACAACACCAATGCGCCACCAACCTTGGGAACTAAGATGTTATGTCCCTTGTACCTGTAATTACACTCACCCTTCAAACCGGAACACAACAATATCAAGTACTACTGTTTTGCGGTAGAATATCTGATGAAAGGGTGGTACCTACCCAGACTAGCTTGCATAAAGCCCTACCACCAGTAGAAGGTCGTGGCTTAAATCTCAGATCACCGAGAATTGTCGCGATATGGATATGCTATGTGCCTAATATAGCTTACAATATAGCAACTAATTAGAAGAGTAGGAAAGTTTGATTGTTTTTAACAAATGTTCTAAAATTAATTTAAGAAAGTATATTCTGAGTTTCTTATCGATTATACTCGGTTTCCATTTTATCGATTTCAAATATTTATCACTATTTATATATTAATTTGTAATGTGTTAAATGTGTTCGTAAAAGCTTCTTTCAACAAAGCGTTACTTTTATTTGACTGATTAAATCTTAAAAAGTTATTGGGTTTTTATGGCGAAGATTCTTAGTAACAGCCCGGAGTCTGGTAGTTAGAAGTGTGTACACACAAGTGTGGGAGTGTACGTAAAACCGTGTAGTAAGTTGTATTGGATTGCCGTCCCATCGGATTATGAGAGTGAGGTGGGTGAGTGCATCTGTGTTTGAGCAACACTTTTGCACCATAATACGTCCTTTCTTGGCCGTGTCCGAAATCAGTCAGCAAGACGTTATCATACCTCAATTTAAAAAAATACCTTCCTATATTCTATGTCAACTTTGAAATAATATATATACAGAAAATATAGTAGCGGAAATACTAGATAAAATTTATGAAATACATAATAATGTACAAATCTAATGAGTGACACTCTTGGCGCGTAAACAAAAAGTCGTAAAGCCAATATGCCGACATACAATTCCAATTTTTATAATGTTTCAAATGCCACTTTACAATAAAAATTATATATTTTTCAATATATGGACTATTTCTTAAAAACATATGTATAAAAAAATAAATTTAAATATAAGCATCATGTTACCATACCATTATTCATAATATTACATAATTGCATGGTACATTATTTCATATTTATTATTGGTACATAAGCAATTTTTCAGTGAAATCTATTACAAATATAAATTTTAATCATTGTTTTGACATAGCACAAATCCCAAATATTCTGTATATATATGTAAAGACTATAATAATATGTATTTAGCTCATGTATATACATGATTTGATATCGAGGCTGTTAGGGAACGCTATCACAATATTAAGGTTTAATTCACAGGACTAACAAACAAACTGTCTAGGTGTTTCAAATTGAATCGAACTTTGTAATGACTATCATTTTTAATAATAACACGTTTTTATTGTTTTTATTTATTTATAAATTTTCAAACTCACCCTGTATATTGGCACCGATAGCATCATATTGCACTTGTAATTATGGTTAATTATTTAAATATAATTTAATTAGTAGCAATGAATGACATTATCTTACAATTTAAATCTTTACGAGTTTTATAAAAAACTATTGACCAATGGGATTACCGAATATTCTAAGTCAACTCACACATCGATATCACAAATATTCTAATATCACTAACACTACGAACGGAGACATCTGATTGGCGCGGGCGGCGGTTCTCTTTAATGTGTTATGCACATTTTTACAAACATCTATTTTTGCGGTACTCAGTTTTTATACCGCTTATACCAGGAACGGACAATCTTAATACTTAAAATTTAGTTCTTTATTTTGATAATTTAAGCGTTATAATAATAAAATACAATTACATTCGTTAGTTCGCTTTAATATGAAACAAAAGTAAACTAGTTTAAAACGATACGTAACTCTTTTTAGAACATTCTAGAACGTTCCATTTCTAATACTAACTAAAAAGTAAAGATATTATCATACCAAAAGCCGTGACTCTCACTGTGCAAGGAATCCGTTTTGTATTTTAAATGGGACTTGATACTGTTAAGCTTTCATGTTTTATGTATAACTGCGCCCTGTTAAGTCTTTAAGTCATGAACATCATATCCTGTATCACTTCCCACATTTTTAAACGGAAATGTTAATACAGTTTATTAGTTAAGCGAAACAAGAGGCAGTTAAAATAACTATCTTATTGTGATTTCATAATATATTGAATAGTCGAGATAAAGTTTTATTCACATACTTTACGTATAAAAGTATAAAAAATGTTTATGTCACTCTTATAAAAATGTTGAGAAAATCGTAAGTTTTAATATTTGAAATATAACTTTTTGTATATAAAATATTTTCAATACTCTTTAATGTTATTACGTTAAATGATTACTAGTTTTATTATATGAAAAAAGATTAATGGAAAATAAATCATAATTTAATTATAAAATAGATATGAAAGCATCAAAATCGTTCGGTTCGAGTACACTCCTTTGTGTTTTTGGCACAGCCGCCAAGCACTGGTTTATGTGATGCATCAGCACGTCGTGAAAGACGAACACACTCGTAAAATGCGCTTGTGTATGTGCAAAGAAAACAAACTTACCATCTTTTAGAGCAAAATCGATGTTAATGCGAATATATTTATTTATAAAAGGGTAATTGATTTTATTTATTACAAACGACTTGATTTTTAAATTTAAATTCGTATTAAATTATCTTATGGCCGTGATGGCCTAGTAAATAGAACGCGTGAATCTTAACCGATGATCGTGGGTTCAAACCCGGGCAAGTACCACTGAATGTTCATGTGCTTAATTTGTGTTTATAATTCATCTCGTGCTTGACGGTGAAGGAAAACATCGTGAGGAAACCTGTATTTCATTGAAATTATGCCACATGTGTATTATACCAAGCCGCATTGGAGCAGCGTGATGGAATAAGCTCCAAGCGTTCTCCTAAAAAGGGAGAGGAGACCTTAGCCCAGCAGTGGGACATTAAAAGGCTGTACATTAAATTAGTGGGACATTAAATTGTCTTTGACATTTTCTTTACGTAAACAGAACATATTTTTACTATGAACTCATTTTAAACCCATAAAGCCTTATAGTCCAAACATTTTAAAAAAATGGAAAAAAATATATTAAGTTCTAGATTGTTTTTTTAATTTTATCTTGTCTTATAAATAGGTATGTACCGATATTATTATTTTTATAATACCATTCGTATATATCTGCGTATAAAATAATTATAATATTTTGATTAAACTTTTTATAGTGATAGATTATAAAACGTCTTACATACTTACTAATATTGTAAATGCAAATGTAAGTAAGTCTGTTTGTTCGTTACGCTTTCACGGATAAGCCGCTGTACCAATCAAATCACAAAAAATGTAAATGTCCTGGGCTACAGGGCTAAGGTCACACCTCCTGTTTGACCAGAAGGTTTGGAGCTTCACCACATTACTCCAATACGGGTTTACACGGGGCAGAATTCCATCCGGCACATGCAAGTTCTCAGATGAGTTTTAAATGCAAATTGAGAACACGAAGAGCGTCTTCGGTTTTTTTAGCCACTGGACACTTTATTAACGAGCTTTTAATTTAATTAATAATTATTATAGTTATGGGATGCAACCGCTAGTTACACTCATACGATTTATGTCGCCATCTATTTCAAAAACACTACTTCTGGAACAATGGTTTGTTTGGATAATAAACTTAAAACACGCCAATTGCAGGAAAAAGGACACAATAGAACATCGGTCTAACTTGTTAACTATTCTATCCATAGATAAAGAAATCGTAGAAATGGCATGTTTATCTACTCTTATAATAATAGTTAATACTATATTTATTTGCAAACATAATAAAACTTATGAAAAAATTAATATTTGCTTAACATGATTAAATTATCATGTATTATTATTTACTTTAGTAAATTATAAATAATTTCTACTACAGTTAAATAATCGATTTTTTAAATTTCGAACAGTTAATCAAAATTTACGGATGTATAGAAAAGCAGAGCTATTTCGTAAGAACTAACTTCGCATGCACTCGCGAATTATAGATAACCGACTTTTAGTGACACGCTATTTTGATGTTTGTTTACTTTAAATGTTATAATTATTATAATATATGTCGCATATCACTTTCTGTCATTACGATCTTCTGCAACAAGCTTCGAGTCCTCATAGAATACTACAGCTGTTCAATACCAGTTCTGGTATAGTTCTGTTCTAAGATTCGAGATTGGAATTTCTATGTCGTGGAAATGGTACAAGTAACGAATTTAAAATGTAACAAATAATTGGATGCTATATGTATGCAATATATACAATTACTAGCTAGGTAACGGGTTTACACGTTGAGAATACTAATATATTCAAATATAGAACACAGCAGCTTGTAAACGTTCTACGGTTGAGCGAAGGGCCCTATTAAGAATAAGGTTTTGGGACTTATTTTTTATAATAACATTTGAATGAGCCACATAGCCAAATTTTGATATTGTTGTGTTCCCGTTTGAAGGATGAGTGAGCGTGTGTAATTACAGGCACAAGGGACATAAAATTTTAGTTCCCAAGGTTGGTGGCGCATTGGCTATGTAAGCGATGGTTGACATTTCTTACAATGCCAATGTCTAAGGGCGTTTGGTGACCACTAACCATCAGGTGGCCCATATGCTCGTCCGCCTTCCTATTCTATAAAAAAAAAACATAGATAGTAAGTGGACACCACCACCCAGGACTATTGCCGCTTTAAGTAGTATTAAAATATGTACCACCAACCTTATGAACTAAAATATCGTGTCCCATGATTTCAGATCTCTGTTGGCTATTAAATTTAATGAAATAATTACAAAATTCATTATTAAATAAAAACCGTATGAAAAACGTACGTGGGAAAATTATTCGTCCAATTAAAATGCTCCCAAGGAATCAAGATCTTTTATCGTTCTGAACATAACAAACGGCTTAGAGTACGACCTAACACTGTTAACATCTTATATTCACTAAGACTGGATACAGGCTTGATGATATTGGAGGTGAAATGTGACCAATATTTGGACCAAGCCCAATGTTGGTAGTACATGTTTTAATATAATTATTTTTAAATGAAAGTGAAATTTATATCATATTATTTTAACATTATAAAGCTAGGTTGTACATTTTTCTGACCAAAGACTGAACTGATTTTTGCATTAGTTAGCTTAGTTAGTAAGGAAGGTTAACTTCACACTGCTATCATAAGGAGTGAAGATGGTAATCATAAACGTCAGCTAATCTGGCAATCTGTATGAAACAGACATGTATATTAAAGTAGGTATGATTATAATTTAATAACAGCTATACTGTAAGAACTAATTTGAACTCAGAATACACTGGAATATGTCAAAAACTGATATGCGACATTGACTCTTATAAATATAACGTTAATTGATACCTTTTGTATCAAAATAGCATATAAACGTCTTGCATATATTTAAATTATATAAATTCGTGTTGAGTAATTAATGAACACATTTGATATTGTCATTGCAAGAAATCTAGGCCATTTTTACAATCTTATTTTAGCTTTGCACATCGGAATGCGATGGTCAATCTTGAAACTGAATCTTAATTTAATGTACTATTTGCATCCTATAATATAACACAAACATAATTTTTTCACATAAAGTTTTTTTACCAAGAGAATCAAATATCTATAAATTGAATTATTGTTTAAAAAAATGTTACACAAAAAAGGAATGTAATGTTTTCAGGGTTCATGTATGTATGAGTTTCTTTATTCCACTAAAAGTTTTAAATGCCTGAACAGATTTAGATGTATGTGGTATCCTTACAACATCCCGCGTGACACTGGCTATAAATTACTTAATTGATTCAGGGCGGGCAGTCGTATTTTTTTAACGTAAAAAATTTTTGTAATATATATTGTTAATTATAACATTAGTTAATATTAGGTCCTTACATATGAAATTAGCGTTTCGTCGTACTGATCACATTGATCTGAAATATCTCCTCTTTGGTTAAGAATTCCAAATTCAAATTTATAAATTCATTTAGCTGGTACATTTGAATTTTGAAAACAGTCATTTATTTGTTTTTTCCTCATTATTTTTTTCTTTGGCGTCGCTTATTACCGCACAACGGAAAACATGAAATATCGGTATATTTACGAGTACGAGTTCTACCGTGGCAAAAATGGATAGATAACAACGGTGAATACTTTGATTAATTAAATATATTTTACAAAAAAAAAATTACTTTATATTCCTCCCGTACAAAACGCCAATTTCATATGTAAGGACCTAATATATCCCTTGTGTCTGTAGTTTAAAACTAATTACCTTAAAAGCCGAGACGGCCTAGTGGTTAGAACGCCTGAATCTTAACCGTGATCGGTTCAAACCCGGGCAAGCACCACGGAATTTTCATGTGCTTAGTTTGTGATTATAATTCATCTCGTGCTTGACGGCGAAGGAAAACACGTGAGGAAACCTGCATTTGTCTAATTTCACTGAAATTCTGCCTCATGAGTTTTCTAGCTAAGATTCACGCGCCCTTACCACTGGGCCATCTCGGCTTTGTAACTATACCATTTACTTATTAATTATATAATTTAATATACATACACTGGTGTATATACGTCCTATTCATTTATGCTATATATCAAATATATTTAGTATTTTTGACTGATCTAGTGGCTAGGTCTGAGGTGCTGAGTTGAAATTCGAGGTCCGATCAACTTCTTTTCATTTCATAAATTCTTAGTAGTATCCTCAAAATATACTTTATAATTTTGTCAATATATTAATTGTTAATAACGAAAGTTTTGAGAACATTTTAAGAGATTTTTAAAAAGAATAAATAGATATATTTTATTATAAGTTTTTTTTTAATTACATTAAAAATTTAGAAACCAAATGTAACCCAAAGCCGGAACGAATATGTCTGTAGAAACAATTTAATAATTAAAAAAAAAGCAAGTAAATGTCCCAATACTGTGTTAAGATTCCATCTTCTCTCGAGGTGTTTCGCTTGTTACATCCCGCTGCTTCCATACGAGTTACGTGAACACGAATTTCAACTATTATTTGACATTTCTACAACGATTTCTTTCATCAAAATGAATTTTGAACTCAACTACTTGCTTTGAACCCGTTATCTTCGGTTAACACTCGCGTTCTAACCACTGTGCTATCGGCTCGCGATATATTCATATTAAATTCCATCCACTTTGGATTACTTATTGAATTAATTAAAAAAGCAATATCGATTCAATTTTACGTTAGGACGTCCCCGTTACAGATACTAGTTACGGGTATCATCGAGACGATTTATCTCAGAGCGGTCCAGTTATCAATTAATATTATTTATAATATATAGAAAAATATGTTTTAATGGAATTACAACATTTTTCCAGTCCAGTGCTAGCTAGGTTTATTGAAATGTATGTTAATTTGCGTACAAGTCGCGATTGTCGATCCACTATCGTATGTTCCCATTGTACATGGTTATTATGTATGTATAAATATATCTAACTTTGTATATGACTATGTATAAAATTCGATTTATTAACTATTATGAGTTTTCACTTGAGACTGAGGTTTAAGTTAAATAGGACTTAGGCACATGTCAACGTTATAACAATATCGATTTTACTTATAAACCCGCTAAGGTGATTAGTTAAACAATGCTGTGTCTTCTTCTTTTGAATGTCAAATCAATAATGATAGAAAGAGCGAGAATGTTTAACTGAACAGCACGTTTATAATGAAGGCTGTTTATATTTCGAATATCATTTTGATTTTTTATTCGGGTGAAAAGATATTAAAAACCATTTCCATACAATTTATATAACACTTATTTAACCTTCTATGGGTGATAATGAAAAAACTAATTAATGTTTTACTATATTTAATAAATAGTTATAATTTATTTATCTATAAATTGATGAAGTAAAAATGAATTTACAGAAGCATTTTAATGTTTAAATTACAATTTGTTATTTTATTCATGATAATTTAATTTTGTAACTATTTAAATTTACTAACAATTAAAATAGTATATAAAAGGAGTTATTTTCATTATTTACATGATTCTGTTTCTATGTCCGAATATAAAAACTTGAAGGATGGCAATCCGACACGGCCGGAATGAGTTTGGATGCAGGACCAACGACTTTACGTGCTTTCCGAGGTACGCTACACACTTTCGACTTCCAGATCACGGGCTGTATAGCTTGTTACTGGGCCAATCTGGGATTTGAACCCAGAACCTCGGATATGCGGCCTTATGTCTAGCCACTAGACCAACGAGGCACCCATATTAATTATCCCCATATATCTTGTATTTGTAACTTTAAATACAAATTAAATAATAGAAGAACGAATCGTGACGTACATACAATTATTGTGTACAAAGTTTTATATATTTTTTCAATAAGCCGTGTCCTTACCAATGTTACAATGGAAACTGTCAACACGTTCATAATACATGCTCCAACCGTACACTATACAGCATATTGCCTTTAAAATCGCATTACGTAAGTAGGCGCCGAGCCTTTTATATTCTAAAATATATATACATATTATGTACATAGCAATAATGTTAGCCTTAAAATTTTTCCATTTATTCGCATGTTATTTTATTACACGAGGAAAATATAATTATGCGATATGAACAACAGTTTATTTATGTTTTATCTGTAAATGTTTATGTATTTCGTTGTTTTTTGTATCTGTATTTACATGGTTCTATTTTTAAATTTATGTTCTATCCATTATTACTTTTAAATTGTCATGGTGTATTATAATATGTACAACCATTGTTCATGTTCGATTTTTAAAAATTAATATTTATTCGTTTACTTTGGTTGTCAATTATCTTACGTAGTTAGTCTAATATATTCTAAATATAATTCAATATCAAGATACATATATGACCGACTTAAAACAAAATTCTCAATTCGGTTGTATTTTTTATGTTTGTTACCTCGGAACTTCGTAATTTATGAATCGATTTGGAAAAATAATGTTTTATTTTGGTAGACTATACTTCAAAAATGGGACCAAATTTGGTCCCATTTTTGAAGAAAATCGAACTCTCGGCTCGAATTTTATTTTGTCGGTTATGTTTTTTAAAACAGATAACTACAAAATTTCTAACAAACATTTGAATGCAAATAAGAAATAATGTATTGTTAGCGAGTTATTTGTATAGAAAAACGAATGGCAACTCGAAGTAACGAGATAAATATATGGAAAAAATATATAAATGATGGAATTGTTGAGATATTCTGTGTATTTAATTCAATTTTCTCTCTACAATTCTCTTCGCCAATGTCACATATTTAGAAGGAACAACAGTTCATAGACAAATATAAGAAAATTGTATTTTGCGATCGGGTTTTACTTGAAAGTTAAATTTGGAAATTCGTATCTTATAATAAACAAGTAAAAGTATATTTTCGATGATACGGTTTTATTAATGGTAATTAAGTTTTTCACATAAATTTATCCAACGTGAATATAAGTACCATAAATATATTTTTTAAATGTTTATAGTAATTATAGATAGACATTTATTGTAATATACTTTTATATTATATGTTTATAATCAATTTGTTAAGTGATAATAATAAAAATTATTTTTGCATAAAATTTATCTCCAAAAAAAATTAGAATGTGTTATGCTAGCCACACACAATATAGAAGCATGGAAATCTACATAACGATGTTTTTAACGTTATTATTTTTTTACATATAATTATTAAAAAATTTAAACAATTGTTTTGTTTTTTAAATATTTTATAGAAATTTCTCGATTTAAAATTACGATTTCGTTGAAATTAATAATCTGTTGTCAACAACTCGCTATAATAAATCACAAACGCTCTCGATAATTATGTATATTTTTAATTATTATACGCAGACAAGATAATAATTTAATAGTGAACAACGATGTAGTTTCCGCTACAATATATAATTATAAAGAAAATCTTTATAATTTGCGACGATACAATCTGGTCATAAGATTTTTTTGACTGCAATTATGTGATAATTTTTTTTCAAGTTCTTTTTTCAAAAATTCGAAAGTTCTTTCGGAAGTTATTATTAAATGTTAATATCATGAAGATGTCTTTAAGAAAAAGTTAATTTTTGTTAACACATTCCATTAACAAAATTTTTCGCAAAAAAATAACTGTTGTTTGTGATTCAACTGTATCGTCTCATTTTTTTAAGGATGACGAATTTTTACCCTCGACTAAACCACCAATAGAAAGTAATAGAACAAACGAGGCCGTTTAAATCGCGTAATTAAAATAGGACATACCGATGAATGTAATTGAACTTTGTCTTTTTAGACTAAATGGTCTAACGATCAACTTCAACAAAATGGACAAAAATTATATGAGATAAAATATTATAAAATTATAAACTATTATCATCAGATAATGATAAAAATATTGTATACTAAAGTGATGATGATAATGAAATTGCTGATATCTACGGCGGTCATTCTCAGGAGAGACATCTGTGATTGACAAGGGAACTCTATTCCTTCACTTCTGCTCCAGTGCAATGGAAAGGGATCGGGTGAAGTTTAGATGTTTTCCTAGACTTGACTCCAGGCTGCTACTTAGAATATCTCAATAGAAAAGCCCAACTTTTTACTGACTGAACTTCGAGATCTTTGACTTTATATACTGGACACTACAACAACGAAGCATTAACATCCCATAACCAAATCGACTAACTCTACTAATCGTTCCGGCTTTTCAAAGGTTGATAATAAGAAAAATATATTTTGGATAGGATTTGGTGTAAAATCCGTTCTTAGTGGGCGTCTACGTCGGGGAAGGAGTAACTGTGACAAATTTGAAGTCAACCGGGGACAGTTTAGGAGATATCGTGATGAGTGGTATTTCGATTATATATATAGATTAAGAGATTTTTGTTTTTATTAATATTGAGAATTTGAGTAGCACCCACTCGTCAGGTAATCAGGTAATCTATCTAAATATAAGTTTAATTGAACATAACAATATTTAGATAGATTTCACTGGTGGTAGGGCTTTGTGCAAGCTCGTCTGGGTAGGTACCACACACTCATCAGATATTCTACCGCAAAACAGCAATACTTGATATTGTTGTGTTCCGGTTTGAAGGGTGAGTGAGCCAGTGTAATTACAGGCACAAGGGACATAAAATCTTAGTTCCCAAGGTTGGTGGCGCATTGGCTATAAGCGATGGTTGACATTTCTTACAATGCCAATGTCTAAGGGCGTTTGGTGACCACTTACCAACAGGTGGCCCATATGCTCGTCCACCTTCCTTTTCTATAAAAAAAAATTACTGTTTCAGTGTAAATGGTCAGTGAGCCAGTGTAATTACAGGCAAGGGATTAACATTAATTAACATTTTAGTTCACAGGGTTGGTGTCGCAATTGTAAATATTAACAATATACTTGTCTAGCGGTGATCATTTACTATTAGCTTTTCTATTTCCACGTCTACCTTCCTAATATAAATAATTTAATAAAATAGGTATGTACCTACTGGTTTTGGACAACATTGCGGCCAATTTTTTGCTGTTGGAAAACATCGTGAGGAAAACTGCATGTGTGTAATTTCATTGAAATTATGCCACGTGTGTATTCTACCAACCCGCATTGGAGGAGCGTGGAGAAATAAGCTCCAAACCTCCTACTCAAAACGGAGAGGAGGCCTTTGCCCGGCAATGGGACATTCACAGGCTGTTGCTGTACTGTAACAACCATCTGTACTGTAACAACCATCATTCAAATGTACTTGAGCTCAAATTCTGCTAATTAAAAATAAAATAGTTTTATGAAAGTAAGCGCTCTTTATGTTTAGTAAAGACAAGAAAATTAATCAATTTTATGTGTTATTAATTTGTTATATACTTCAAGTTATATGCAAGCAATAAAATAATGTAGACTTGTAACTATTAAACAATGCTTTAAAATTATTTTATCTGATTATAAAAAAAAACACGTCAAAAATTAATGCTATTATATCTTATATATAATTCAAGGGAAAATTAATAAAATATATTAAATTTCAGATAAAGACTAAGACTTCATAAAAATAACATATACTTGAATATTATATTATGATTATATTTGAAATATTTAAATAAAGTTTATTTACTGTCTCGGTTCCTTTGGTACGATTGTCCATTGATATTATTTTACTACATGGATAATATCCTGCTAAGTATGGAATACGAGATTTTGTATCATTTATTATAATAAATGGTGAGTTATTACAGGGGTATAATATCATATTGTTATAAAACGAGAGATGCGTAGTGAAATTTAAGTTGTACCACCAATCAAAATATTAATATGTTGCTTAGAATATTTAACCCGTTGTTTAAAATAGTAAAAATAATAATATACTCATGTATTTAATTACATATTTACTTTATGTACTAGAAACTAGTTAACTCATCCCGGCTTCGAACAGTTAATAGAAGGGTCTAAACAAAACGCTTCTATCGCAATACAAATAACTCTGTTTTAATTTAAAGACTTCAGTCGGCATGATTTTATCCGAAATATTCAACAATCACCAGCTTCAGCCAAAACCATAATGAATTAAATACCAAAACCGCTCTCATAAATCAAATCACTCCCTCCAATGGTGAAGACCGTATGAAAATCCGTTTGGTAATTTTGAAGTCTTTCGCGATCAAACAGACAGTTGCGATGGGGGATCTATTTTATAATATATAGTGATAATCCCAAATATATCTTTAGCTCATTTTACACGAAAATAAGACGCCGTACATCAGCATTATACGCGTTACAAAAGTTAGAGCTTGAAAAGAAAAAAAAATAATCAAAATGACAGAACAGATTTAAAAAATGCCGATGGCTAATAAACCAAGCGAAAAATATGATTAATATTTTGTTCAAAGAAATTTGTTCATTAAATTATTTCATCTTATGTATTTTAAATAAACGCATATAACATTGAACGATAAAGAAAATTATTATGTATACACTAATAATCTTATTTATAATAATAATAAATCGCAATGTCGTCGAGTTGTTATAACAGATTATGATAATTAAATATTATTTTTATAAAAGAAATGTTTTTGCAATTATATTATAATAGTAAACGTCCGTTCGTTAACGCTTTATAATATTAGTCACGATGTTTTAATTAATATTTACTGTATATAATTCTTTTGTTATATTTTTATAGGAAATACTGGTAACTTTAAGAAATTTATGAATCATTGATTCCTCTCTTCAATATCACACAACTTATTTTGTTATAGCAATATTATGTAAAATGTAATAAATGTTGTATTTTAATAAAATGATTAAGGATTATTTCAAAAAGAGACTCTTAGGTTTTTAATCCGTTTGAAGCAGATCAAAAAATGTTTTTATTAAATATAAATTATTATATTTAGCAAAAGTAATTCCTATTTACATTTCATATTTTATTTATACAGATAAATATAAGTTAAAAAACTAAACCGATAACTAAGCATATTAAGATTGCTAAATAAAGAAAATGACGAAAGAAATATAATGCCTGCGTTTTTATTAATAACGGCACGCGTCATTTATCTAAAATTGTAATGTATTTAAATCAATTAAATAATGTAGTAGTATGTACAACACTTAACTGACCTTCGTCTTGTCCAACACTCAAAAGTCCAATTTCGTTGATCACATATCAAACTATCGTCTATACTTTTTGCATTTTTCGACACAAACCAATATGGCCGTGTCAAGAGAAATGCGCGCCAAAATCTTTATCGACAAAAAAATCGCACACTTTTTACGACCGTTGCGTAATTTTACATTTTCTTGTGATTACGAAACGTTATTTTTATATAACAAAAAATTCAAAGCGTAAAATTCGAATTTTCTAAAAAGTTTTGATTTAAAAAAAAAATTAGTCACATTTTCGAATATCGAACACAGTTCCGCACCGTTGTATTTCGGGGATGGTTGGCGCGTTCTCAATTAAGGAATTTCAGTTCGAAATTTTCGAAATTTGCCGGTGCGTTTCCATTGTTTTGCGGCGTAGTGCTGCGCGCAGGCACTTTCAACACATTATGATCTAACACTGGCCGACTCTCGATTGCAGAACATACTTATTCTAAGTCAACTTACATTCGTTCATATTTGCCTGCGGGGCGTAGGGCTGTGCTAGGACATAGACTTAGCCCCACTTCCTTTTTGCATACGTCACTAGACTTGCAACAGTATTTTTAGAATCGATTCGATACTTGTTTGACACTGTTATATAGTTAATTTAATTGCTATTAACAGATAGGGGGATTAATTACGCGTACCTTTTGAATATATTTAAACTAAAAAAACGATAAAAAAATCACATACAACTATGATTTAACTAAATATTACATTAAATATACTTTATCTTTTGTGTAAGGTGAAAAGTTTATGACATTTGTGACTATTTATATTATTAAAAAAAAAAAAAAATTAAATTATTTTCATTCATCATCAAGTTTTCTTATTAATTTATTAAGTAATGAAATTGGGTTATTACGTAAAACCATCAAATTTTATCATGAATGTAAAAAGAATGTTTTTTTTAAATAGAATGTGTTCTGTATGGCCAACCCTAGTTTTGGCGTAGTACAAGAAACGTCTTGCATATAATAATATGTTTTAGCCTATATCGAAGTTACAGGCAACGGGGAAGGAACGGCGCGCGCGCAGCTTAGCTCTCTCGAAGCGCTATTTTTAACAATATTGTAATGGTTGAAAAAAAGTCGCGGAGAAATTGTTTAGAGATGTATTTTATGTTCAATGCTGTATTTGATCATTGAAGCTTAAATTATTTATTATAACAAATATTTTTTTTAAATAATATAACAAATATTTATTTATTAAATATTTAACTTATTTATTAAATGTTAAAATTTTGATTAAAATTTTTGAAACTTCTGAGAAACGTAATAACGGATTTATTTCACATTTTATGATGCACTATCACTAAAAATAATTTCGATATTATTAAAATCGTCTAATGTTAAAATCTAACGGACATCACTACGCTATTCCGATGCAAGACGCAACACTATTAGTTGTATGCATCGTGCATTGGCCTGTACTGCCGCGTTCCTACTTACACACAAAGCGACATAACTGCAACATTCGCAAAATTTAAAACCAACTTCATGTCAAGAACAAAAGGCTTAATATCGCTTAACATATCGTGTTAATATGCGTCGTTTGTGTCGAAAACTTTTTTAGAAGCTAGTTCTTATACTTATTTCACTATGAATTTTAGCTATAGTATTGGGTATGGAAAGAATCGCTTGTCTGTAGGCGTAGGTTTCTAGGACGCTGCTAGAAATCTTTGGTATAGCGGTATAATTAGGATGGGCTCGGTCTGCGGAGGGATTTAATACATGAATAGCTTTTTTTAGTGCTTGTATTTATTGTATGACCTTAGTGATTAAATTTAGTGAGTTTATTTTAAAATAGTTTATCATAATGTTTTTTGTTTATTAACGGAATAAATTTTCAATATGTAATTTGAATATGGAATATATTTTATATATCGTTATCGTCATTTTTTTTTTTGAATTGGATTTAAAAATTTCTATATATTTGAAGATGGAATAGAATTTAACTAAGGAATAATGTTTTTTTTTTAATGAAATAAACATTTTTTTTAATAATGAATATATTTTTAAATAGAAATTAAATATGGAGTCAACAATGGCTCAGTAGTTAAGAGACGTGAATATCAACAAGATACATAGGCTGAAGCCCAGCAAAGTTAATTCCCATGTGCTTTATTTGTGTTTATAACTCATCCCATGATCCGTGGTGAAGAAAAATCGTGAAGAAACTGCATTTCGCAGATAAAAACTGCCATCTTTATATACACATAACTAAATATCACGTTATTTTTTTAAATATAACAATTGTCAGCAAAGGTCTTAATTTAAGCAACTTAATCGTATTACAATTACAAAACAAAAATGTCATAAGTACATTAAATAGAGATTTTGAACGAAAATTGTTCCCGTGTGCTTGTCAGACGTGTATTTCTAAATGGAATTAAACAATAATGTGTTACTTTACTTTACTAACTCTTCATTTTACTAACAAGACCGAAACCTGTCAAATAGTGAAAGTTTAATTAAAAACTTTCCAATCGCTATCGTTATATGCGCACACAGCCTTATATATTGACCGTATTATGTTTTTTAATGTGAAACCGATTTTTTTATTTTGTACGATATGTTGCATTTTTTTTTTTGAACATGGAATATGTGGAAAATTTTAATTGTTTATATTATAATTAAATATTAAACATTAAAAAAAACATACACGTCATATATATCTCGAAAAAGTGTTGATAAGTTTTTGATATAGATAATAAATTTTAAAAAATTCTTCGGGTATAATAAAATAAAAGTGGCCGGTTTATATGCTTTATTGTAGGTGCCTAGCTAAATAGCGATAGTTCGTTTTACTTTGTAACTGTGTTTATCGTTTCGGTGACAGATTCTTGCTGTCATACAATGGGTACCATTCATTCACTGACCACCTTGTCAAATATCAATTGTTCAATTCACTGTTTAACTGTGTATGTCGAACCCTCATAGTAAAAGTTTATTTGAAAAATATTATAATTATATAACGAATACGTTGCGTTTTTTTAAATTAATAACACAAGTAAAAAACTGTTGATTTTTGTTAGATATGTACAAGCTGACGATCAGTGAGCCAGTTATAAGCCAGCCAATTATAAGAGTAAGGGAAATAAAACTTAAATGTTATCTTTTGCAATGCATTGCCCCATAAAATATCGACTTTTACTAAACTTTACATACCTATGTGCAAGAATGATTAAAAATATAAATAAATTTTGTAAATATAAAAAAGCGCATTTTAATACAAATATTCTAAATAAGAATTTCACAGCAGTAGGGTTAGGTGAGAACAAACTCGAAACTCAACGCAGAAAACGGTCATGAAATATCAGAAAGTAACATGCGACATTGACAAAACACGCATCAAAATAGTATATCACCTTAAATCGGTCGTCGACATTTCACGGTTGAGTAATGAAGTGAGTTCTTACAGAATTTGCACTGCAGTTATTATTATAGTTCAAACAATAAAGTTGTAAGGAAAAAGGTATTGACAAGCGAAATATATACTTTGAAATTTTCTTCGCCCACGTTTTGCACTTTAAAGACTTACCGCATTTTGCCCGCGGGCCGCATGAGTAACTGACCGCGCCATCTTAGTCATAATAAATTAAATTAAATTTTCGTTCTACTACTACTTCTTAAATTATATATGTACTAGTTTAGCTCGTGTTTTTATCCGCGTCTGTGGGGGGGGGGGGCGGAGATAATCGGTGACCTATGTCTTTGTACCCCTGACAACGTGTATGCAAAATGTCATGATGATAGGTTATAGTTGAGTAGTTATGACGTGAACGGGAGAGGCTGCGGGATCGTGTTGATATAACGCATCCGCGGCCTCTCCACTCCGTGCCGGGGACGGCCATCGCAGTGGTTTTAATGGATAAGAATCCAACATAACCCAGTTACCCCCCCATGGGAGCTGGGTAAATTTCTGAAGGTTTCACTGCTTGAAAAAAGAGTTTTGACGTGAAAGCGTAAGAAGCAAACTCACTTACGCATTTATAATAATTGTAAGGACTTATTTATAACAATGCTTTTTTTTTCTTCTAATTAACTTTAAATTTTTGAATTGCTTAAGCTGTAGGAAGCAGTGTGTATGTTGGTTTTTTCTAATTAATTTATAGGTACTTTACCTAATAATCATATATTAACTGTTAAGCATGTTGTTATCTAAATAATTCCAAGGTTAAATATTATTTAAAAAAAACTTCTAAATTTAAATAAATTGAAAATTAAAACGAAATAGTATCAAAATTTTAAGACGATAGACTATAGAAAATGCAAAAAACGTAAATATATATTTAAAAATTTTCAACAGCCACGCGTTTTCATTTCCTAACGAGTTATCGTGCTTTGCCCGCAGGCGGCGTGCCAGCCGACTACGAACTAGAAACGTATTATAAATTTTCAATAAATTATTAATAATAATTTAATGTTATATTAACAGCTCATAAATGTCCCACTGCTGGGCTAAGGCGTCCCCTTTTGAGGGGAAGAGTTGGAGGTAGTTCCACCACGCTGCAATGCACGGATACAAACGAGGCAGACTTATTTTTCATCTAGCACTGGTATGAATTATAAGCACAAAAAATAAAAATAAGCACACGAAAATTTGAGCCTGCGATCTTCGGTTTGGATTCTCGTGTTCTAAGCACTGAGTAGTGCTATCTGAGATGTAATGATTATTATTATCTTGTTTATGATAATAACCAGGACCGGCTTGACGTGTCCCTTGAGGCCAACCATGGCTTACATTATATAATGAGCCAGAGATAATAAAAAAAACACAGAGTAACCACTCATTAATAAACAAAGATATATATATTAACCTTATTATTTTACTAAGTGGTAATGGTAGGTAACCACCCACTCATCAGATATTCCAAGCAATATTTAATATTGTTGCGGTTTGAAGGATGAGTGGGCCAGTGTTACTGGCATAAGGGACATAGCATCTCAGTTCCCAAGGTTGGTGGCGCATTGGTGACAGAATGGTTAATATTTCACATTTAATCTTCACTCTCAAAGATTTAGTGAAGAGTTAGTGTTTTGATACCAAATTAATAAGATTTTTTTTTATATAGAATAGAAAGGCGGACGAGCATATGGGCCACCTGATGGTAAGTGGTCACCAACACCCTAAGACATTGGCATTGTAAGAAATGTCAACCATCGCTTACATCGCCAATGCGCCACCAACCTTGGGAACTAAGATGTTATGTCCCTTGTGCCTGTAATTACACTGGCTCACTCACTCTTCAAACCGGAACACAACAATACCAAGTACTGCTGTTTTGCGGTAGAATATCTGATGAGTGGGTGGTACCTACCCAGACGAGCTTGCACAAAGCTCTACCACCAGTAAAATATAATATAATTATTGTAATCTCCAAATATTTTGATGTCCTTATAACCCTAATAAAAGTGCACTCTATATTCTCTCACTCGAAATCCTATGGGAGGGCAAATTCGAAAGATTTAATTACATGACCAACGGGCTGTGGCTTTGCCATGGCTGGCAATTTTGAGATTCCTAAAAAATACAACTTAAAAACAGCTTCAGAGTAATTTAAGCGAAGCAATATTGAATTCGACGCAAGAAATAAAACTTATTATGGTTAAAGCAGTTTTTAGTGCTAAACCCGGAATCGAACTCGCTACACCGTGAAACCGTGGCTCACGTCGCCACTCGATCAGTACAAATGCATGCAAAACATCGCACGACCGCCGTAATGTAATAAGACACATTTTTCTTTCACAAAAACATATGTTCTTAATGGTGTTAGAAAATTGATGTGAGTTCAACGAGGCGCACGCAGGGATGATGCTCTACTTCGTGTACGTTATAATACATTCATGCTTTTTTAATATTATTGGAGTGAAATTTCTATTGGCGCGATGACTGTAAAATTTTAATGTTTGTAGTGTAACATTTTTATATGTAACGTATGTGTGAAACGTTTCTGATCTAAGAAGGTTTTGATTGTATTAAGTTGCATATGCTTATTTTTTTATGATACTTTCGAACTCTTGTAATATAAATCAAAAATAGTCCCTTTTGATTTTTAAGTAAAGCTGTTGTCGGTATTTTTTTAACTAAGCTAACCGTAAGTTAAAGGTATTGCATATAAATAACCTTTCATATATACTTTAACTACCGTGCTATCGTTAAATAATAAAATATCTCCATGTACCTACTTACTTAAATAATTATTTCAAAATCTTTAATGGGTAGTAATTTCTATTAATCACTCTAAATTTTGATATAAAAGCTACATACATAGAGAATACAAGTCTAATACCTGGCAATACATTGATAATGATTATGTAACTTAGCTACAAAATCAATAGCTTCAATAAACTCAAAGATCATATCTTTTGTTTTAACTAGAGCTAACATTATCATTAAGCATTTATCATCATCAAATCAGAACAATAGCTAACAAGAATACAATATCTCACAAACCACTATAAGGATTTAAGTGAAGGTTAAATTCCGCTACAGAAAATAAATAAACATTATCTATGTCAATCGGTTTTAGTTGTAAGAACAATCATATTTCATTAATAACTTGGTGTTCAAAATCCTAGTAATATTATAAGCAGGTAATTTTGTTTGTTTGTTTTTTGCTAATTACTCATGAATTATTTTTTATTGATTTAGAGTTTTAACTATAACTTCACTAGTAGCTTATATTTGCAGGATAGTTATATTGATCTTATTGGTGTACAGTATATAGTAATAGATGTTAATGCGATACTGTTTGAGTTACTTATAATATTATTATTTAACAAAAAACTTGCAATAACAACTATGAAACCATACGCAGATAACACAAGTATCAAATATTAATGAACTTTTACGCATTTGAAGTCCAAAATAATTTATGATTCGATGAGTTATCGCGGCTTTTAAAAATAAACTTCATTTAGCTATCTAGGTTTTATCATAAGGGTATCCTGTTAAAGTTTTTCGACGGTTTTAAATATAATCGACATTCCAATCTGACAAGTTCCCACAATTCAAGCAATTATAAAATTCTATTACAATTTCAATAAATGTCACGGACATTATCTTGTTTTATTCAATACTATCTCTTACTGGCAAGCTTTTCTGGATATCAATTAAACTTTAGCAATGTTTTTATATTATATGACTCTCATATATAGCAATATATTAAACATAATGTATAAAATGTTCATTTATCAAATTTGAATTAGTTGATAAAATTTAAATCAAATGTCTTTTAAAATATTAGTATATGTAAAAAAAAAAATTATTTATATGAAACGAATAATAACTATGATTTGTATGTTTATATCGCTGTTGAATATCGAATAAAATATTTATATTCATGAAAAAAATTTATTTAAAAAGAAAAATAAGTTAGAAAAATTATAATAATTTCTATTATCTATAATACCTACTGCATATAATCATACAAAGGTTTCAGCATTATGTATACACAGAAAGGCATACAGATTTCATTACAACCAGACCAGTGGCTTCATACATGCTTACACAAATAAATGAACAATATTTTCCATTTCAGAAAATAGGTTTTTTCCTTATTATCGATAATAATGTCACTTACGAAGAATATTTCCGAATACAATACAACATCAGTTCCATTACTGTAAACAGCAACTATTTAAAAACAAAAAGATTGAGGTGTTTCGTTCCAAAATGTTTGAATATTTTTTGAAAGTCAATAAGTAATTGTGACGCATCTTTATATATTATAAACAAGTAAAGCATACGTCTATACCGTTGCATTATCTAGCTGCTCATATTTTTTACCGCGCATTCTTCGTCGCTGCAAACATTGCATTCCTTTGACGCAAAACAAGCCAATACGAACACCACGTACTATCATCATATAAACTTTACTATTTTTGCATTTTAGTTTTAATAGGATAGAATATTTTAATTGATATTAATTTAATGATTTTTTTCAATGATTAGCCGAGACAGTTCAGTTGTTAGACCACGTGAATCTTAATCGCGGGTTCAAAAACAGGCAATCACAACTAAACCGTCCTCAGTTCACTATGCCCTAGGTCTTCTCTAACATGAACCTTTACTTTCCATTTGTAGCAACCCTTCTTATCTCATCATCCCATCTTTTTTGTATGGTCTTGCTCTTATTCTTTTACCGTATTTATGATACGAGTCTGTTATTTGGCTCCAATTTTTTGTACTTCCTTTGTGGCCAGTCTATCTCCATTTTAGTTTGATTATCAGTACAGTACAGTAACAGCCTGTTAATATCCCACTGCTGGGCTAAGGCCTCCTCTCCCTTTCGAGGAGAAGGCTTGGAGCTTATTCCACCACGCTGCTCCAATGCGGGTTGCTAGATTACACATGTGGCACAATTTCAATGAAATTAGACACATGCAGGTTTCCTCACGATGTTTCCCTTCACCGTTAAGCACGAGATGAATTATAAACACAAATTAAATACATGAAAATACAGTGGTGCTTGCCTGGGTTTGAACACACGATCATCGGTTAAGATTCACGCGTTCTAACCACTAGGCCATCTGGTTTTTTTTTTGTTTATCCTTAAAATCAAATTTGTTATCTAGTTTTTATAACCCGTTCTTTCATTATTATACCAACGTATTGTTTTTTTATTCCTAGGATGACAAGTAAAATTAAGTAACAGCCGTGAATGTCTCACTGCTGGGCTAAGGCTTCCTCTTCTCTTGAGGAACTTATACCGATATGTTACTATAATGCAAGTTGGTAAAGGGTGAGTAAGACAGTATAATTACAAAGGATATAACATTTCAAATACCAATATAAGTTACAGCTTATATTTATTACAGTGCTATTCTCTCTCAAGTGAAGTTTTATCATCAGGTCTGTTGCCTTCCTCCTATATGAATTAAATTTAGTAATGAAATGGAAAATCTATTCTCCTTAGAATATATAAAATATATAAACAGCTTTCTTTGCCCAAAAAAAGTGTGTTCATGGTAGGAAGAGAATCTATTAAATTTGGGCATCCTGATACATTCTTTACAGTATTTGAAAAGCCGAATTATGTTTAATTAATTTCAATGATTTCGCATGAAGTACTTATTAGAATAGATTACTTTAATATAAACTCAAGCTCAGTTTTATATTTGAAAATAGCGATACAACAAGCGCGTTAAGATTATAATACAGTTTCTATCGAAATCATCGTAATACCTACTCATCATATTTTCTACTGCCACACAGCTTAGTATGTATTGTGGTTTGAAGGGTGAATGAGTCAGTGTATCAACATGTTAAAAGGACAAAACATCTTAGTTCACAAGGTAGCCTATTTTTGATGTAAGAGATGGTTAATATTTCCTACATGCCAAAGTCAATGAATGGTGTTAATGTATTTTTAAAACAAATATTGTAATTGTTGTGGCTACTTTAAAAAGCTTCACATGTTAGCTATTTTCACTAAATTGTTTTACATTTGTCATTAAAACATGTAGTAGCTACTAGTGGTCCTTAAAATAAATAAATAAATAAATAAAATAAATAAATAAACGGTAGTGACCACGAGGTAATCCATTTGTCAGTCTGCCTACTTAGTACCGAAAAAAAATGGCGTTTTTCTTATGATGTTCTTCATCGCCATTGAAGGTGATATTAAATTAGAAAACGAATTCAGCACAAGAAAAATCTCAGATGCTTGAATGGTTTTATACCTTTATACAAGATTGTGAATTTGATTGTGATCGTGATTGGTGAAGATTCATGGGCCAGCTAAATAATATATTAACAGGGCAATTACCTAAACCTAAAAACTTAAACTCAGATGATTCATTAATTAAAAACAAAACCTTAACCCAAAGGATAAGTCTTAAATATTTAATAAATACGTATAAACAAATTGCGGTCACGCCAAACCAGCTTTAGCAATAAAGGTCTATAGATTATTAACCCTAAAAGCTTGAATATTTAAAGCAAGATGTATCAGACTTCACTTTGTAGTTCTCTATGCAGTGTATTGCTTCAATTAAGAAAAGTGAAATTTAATTGTATTAATATAAGCAATCAAGTACTAAAGCCTGAAAAAATAAATCAAAACTTATATTTTAAATTTAAAACTTCAAGATTACTCTGTCCAACACTAAGTTAAATTTACAATCAACTTAAGATTTGACGTACTTCAAGTTATCAAAATACTCTAAGGCTATTTATAGTAATTTAAAATCTTAAGGCTTGCTTCGAAATAAGACCCCCTTAAATATGCTTTGATCCATGTAGTCTCTGAGTCCATCCAGATCCATTCTTTGAGTCGAAGACTATCTTCCATTAGAAGTTATATAGTTTTTGTTAGATTTATAAATAAGTAGATGTGATAAGTACATATCATTATAGTAAGAAGCCGCTTTATTGACTTCAAGTACCTTCCATAAAAAGCGCAGCGCGCAGTAAGAAACGACGTTGGACGGTGTTAAGCAGCAAAGAATTGCTTAAATAAATTTCATCCGACCAATCATAACCTGTACGAGATTGGATATCTACCTACATATAAAATTTAAAACCGTTTAATGAAAACCCATCAATGTTCCACTAAAGCCCGTCCATAAATTCCGAACACGCAGGCGGGGCCGATAGAATTTAATACAAAATCCGCTGAAATCCGCCATATTGATATATACATTTTTTCCCCCACCGACCCCCCACCCTACATAATTGAGCGTTGTGAAAACTATCACATTGGTAAATGACGCTCCCCTTTCCTCCCGCAGTTTTCCGACTACCCGCAATCAATAATTTGGCTGGGCAATGACTGCGATGACTTAGGCATGCGCAGTACACCCCTCCCGAGTCATCGGCAAAACCTGAACTTGACTTGACGAAAACGAAAGTTAGAGGCGAATGTTTCTATGCCATTCTTGGCATTGGGTACGCATGAAGTGCCACCTAACGTAAGCTAGACAATATTTTGATACATTTCCGTGTCTTGAACACATTCAATGACATTCGGACACGCCTTAAAAATGTCGTCGATGACGACAAAAATGATGACCATAAGTACAACAGTATAAAAAACGATTATTTATTGAAATCTCAATAATATAACAATAATTTTGAAATTAGAAGAATAACGGAAACCTATTTAAAATTTTCTATAGACGACGACTAAAACACTGATGCTATAGACGAACCCCATAGGAGCGAGAGAGACAGAGTTACCGGTTATTTCACAACAGATTATGAGCAGGACTTTAATAATGATCCAACTAATTTCGATCATATATTTTTACATACAAGTAATACAGAAAAAGAAAGAGAAAAAAATAAGTTTCGTTTTTCAATTTTACAAAATGCTGATACTTACCTATCGTGGAAACTTGATTTTCGTAGTCAGTCTGGGTATTTAGTCGCTCGTGGAGTAGAAGTTTATCTTCTGGTTAGAACTGCTTTCTATCTTCTTCTCCGACTCTTGAGATTAGTTTGTCAGATTTGGTTTTTATTATATTGTCTTTATTTATTATGTCTAGTTTATTTTTAAGCCCGTTCAATTTTATATATATATATATATTTATATTTACTCATATAAAACGTTACAGGTATAGAAATAACAAAACATTTAACTAAGTCTTAACTTTAATTTATTTTTAATTTTGTACTATTAAAGAAATCTAGAAGTCGTTTCAACAGGTAGGTAAACTTGGTTAATTTAGATTTATTTTTTGTAGATTTTTTTGGCGTAATTTTATCTTACCTTTTTACTAATAATTTAAGGCCAATTTAAGGCACGAGTTTTTTTTTGCTTAATTTGCTTTCACCTTCCGTATAATCTGAATCGGTTGATGAAATTGGTCGAAACTTTTCCCAAAAAGTATTTGCCGAAAGTCTCAAATATCACTTAGCCTTATGCTTGGGTCCAGAGTCACTAGATTACTTGCACTATAATATATATGGAGAGTCTGCTTATAAAAATTAAAGTAAATCAATCGAAAAGTTCCAAAAATAACCAGTGTTGTTTAAATGTACTTAAAAAACTCAAATTCTTAAATTCTCTTTTCTATTGTTTCCTTATAATAACGGTTGATATAAACGTAAAACTTGTTCTATTGCGAAAAAACGTGTTTCTTTATCGTCAAATGGCGATGGCTGTTATTTGTTTCTTTCTAAATTTCCTTTTGCTATAAAATCTTGGCTGTTTTCAGCTTCTTGCGCATTTAACTTAGTTGTTCCTGCATCTATGGTACCACGATTTCCTTCGTGTGTTTCCCATGGATTTCTTTCTTCGTGTAATTGTTGCTGGCTGCTCCTCCCGGATGGTTGTAGATGTTAATTTGCCCTTTTACAACAAATCCGAGCTGAACTGCCTTTCAGTTGCCTTAACACTAGTTTATAGTTTACTGAAATTAAACCGGTTTTCCGATCTATTGCAAGAGTTCAAGTGTTGCTGAATACTATTGGTTAATAAATCACTTAAAATCTAAGATGAATATGTGAAAAAACTGAATATCGTCTATTGCATAAAACTATTCTTGAATGTGTCAGCGGGCGGCAGCGATGACTCTAACGCATGCGCGTAATTTCGAAATTTTTATTAAACCAAAAGATTGGTATTTTTAAATTTTCGATTTTTTTTCTGGATTTTAGGCCGTTTGAAATTTTTTGTAATATTTTTTGATTTTTTTTTGCGCGGTTAGTTTTTTTGCGCGCGCTGCGTAGGTGGTAAACACGCGTCGTCATCAGGCTCGCTGGCCACACTGATGTCGGAAGGTTGCATTGCTGCTGCAATGGCCCCATCAACGGGGGGATGGGTTGCACCTCCCTTCCTGGGGTGACCCCATCCCAGTCTCCCGCGTACACCTCGGAATCATCAAATAATGATTTTGTGTTTATTATAAAACTCCATATATATGCCCACCCGTGCAGCCTCTAGTAGAACCTGACCGAGGAATTCAATTTACAAATTACTCGTTCAATGTGTGAGTGTATTTTGTACGGTCGTTTAGAATAAACTATTTGCTTGTTATTAATTTCAACTGAGGTGTTATCAACACGCGATCAATACCACGAAATTTGTGTACATAAAGATTATATATACAAAATGGCACTTTCTGAGTTACATAATATATTGGCGGCCATTTCGATAAGTTTATATTAACTATAGACTTATTTATAGGAAAATCCCTTGACTTTAAGCTTTTTATTTTAAATTAAATTAATTATAATTAAGAATGACGAATCGAACCGCCTCTAAAGATTCTCGAAAGCTGATGATCTAAAGGTGTTCCTTTCAAAACATTGTGATTCTTTTTTCTATATCTATAAGACTCATTTTCATAAGTCACATGTCTGTCTATCACGCGTACTGTGGTCCATAACTAACCTGCCCTAACAATTTCGCACTTATTGGGTTAGATGGACCGATGGCGATTGTTAACATGTCGATTAAAGGTATAAAGTTCAATTCCAGTCATTTTTACATATAATAAATTATTGTATAGATGAAATCCTTTAATTTGGCCGGTTTATAACTGGTTTACGTTTTTCTTGTGCAATTTTATTACGTCACACTAACTTATGTTAGGAAAATTATTGTATATGGGACAATATTTAATATATATATAAATTTAAATCACATAAGACGAAAATTTTAGTTAATAAGGCGTATTAACAAAAGGTTATATAGGTTAAAAAAGTATGGAGTCGGTATTCATTGAGTTCAGGATTAATAATAATTAAATTGTGTTTAATTATCTGTGTAATTTAAAATTGATGAACTACTACGTTTCTTGCCGGTTTTTCACACACAATCTACACTCTGAACCGGTAGTAGCTTTTATATTTAATTTAATCTTGTAAATTATGAATGAATAAAGTCTATTTTGATTTGATTTGAATAAACAATAGCTGAGGTGATTTCTTAAAGCATCATCATGCTATATCAACTTTTAAGATATATTTAATATATAAAGCTAATAACATATTATATTTAATAAAATCAATACGTTAAGAAATTAAATTTTTAATTTTTTTTTAACAAACCCCCGGATCAACTTCGCCCTTAGAATCTTGGTACAATCATAAACGAGTGCTTAAATCGTGGGATACCTATATATCTGTACAATTACATACGCTTATATATTATGTACAGTATTCATATACTAAATAGCTTTTAATTGATTTACTTTTGGAACAATTTTTTGTATCCAATGTAAAAATTACGTTTTGTATGATGTATTTATATAATAAATAACAGATATGTAACGATTACTCGTTTTCGTGTATTTTTTTATAATAATATTTATTTTCCACAATTACTTTTTATAATATAATGCATAAAAATCATTATCATCAGATAATTCGTACATTAAAGTATGATGCCGGGGGCCCATTCATTTGTGTATTACTGATAATCCTGGATCAATGGTT
Source organism: Nymphalis io (assembly GCF_905147045.1). NCBI lineage: Eukaryota > Metazoa > Arthropoda > Insecta > Lepidoptera > Nymphalidae > Nymphalis > Nymphalis io. Next base: position 3,145,174 of record NC_065911.1, read on the forward strand.
CAAATTTCTATTTGTCTTTATTAATACTGGCTTTATAAGTGCGGCAGTTTTGTTCCTGAGTATTTAATTGACTCTTTACTCTTTAGTAAATTTTTTTGTGAATAATTCGTTCAATTGTAGTAAGCTCTGTGATTTTATACAACTACAAAATATGTACATACATAGTCCTATAGTTAAAGTCTTAATATTAGAAAGAAATATATTTTTCAAAAATTAAATTTTTAAGAATATTGTCATGACAATTTTTTACTATTTTGTTAGCTATTTATTTATATTATAATATTTTATAATGACAATTTGATACTAAAAGCATTAATAATCTGTTCATAATTATAATGCGTCAATGTCGGAAGATTATCTTTCCAATTGTTCTCGATGTTTCGTTGAGCCTCGTGAAAATATACGAATATTAACTGTTTCATTTGCGCTTATTAAGCCTTATGTGCTGACCCGGAACAGTAACCATCGTGAAAATACCATGTCGAATAAGATTATATACACATATGCTACAGTCGTAGAACACATTCGAAATTTAAAAATAATTTATTTCGTCATGAATTTGAAATGCGTCAATGGCGTTCTTTTTTATTTTATTTGTTATTTAATTGTATACATACAAATTACACAGTCGTGGAACCTATTCGAAATTTAAAAAATATTTTGTGTTTATTAATATGAGCGCTATGTTAAAACGAAATAAGCGTTTTTTTTTTGGCAGTTTTGTTTTTAAGTTTTTGTTTTTACATAATAACGCTGTTTCAACTGTTGAACTGATCTTCTATGTATTTTGTAAATATGTCGAGTTTTATTATGTATGACCGATTTCGATATCCGATTATCACATGAACAAAGTTTATCACTTTCGTTGTATTTTTTATTCTGTGATTTTTATGTGAAATAAGCATATAAGTTAAGTATATATTATGCAAATAACTACCAGGCCACGTCTGTGTTGGAAGTAACGGATAATTTCTTTCATGGGTTCCGCAATTTTGAAAATCATTTAATATAAAAGCAATATAATATACTTTATAAATCTGTTCCATATTCAAAATGCTTGACAAATATTTGAAAGAATATAACTCTAAATTCAAATGAGTAATATATCGTGATATCGTGTTATAACAAATTTAACCTTATTAACGGTGCGATTTGGTTGAAATTCGTTAATCATCAGAATTCGTTTGAGAACTAAATTACTCGTAAACTATTTTTCTACAAGTAAACAATTTTTTTAAGCTCTTGTCAGCTTAACATGTCCTCTTTCATATTTATAAAAGTATTTTAAGTAAATAATCAAATGAAATAGATATAATTTTTTTATTTTTAACCATACTATAATTTACTTACAGGCTTGTAATTTTTGGATTAAATATATTTATTAAAATATACTTTGAAGAAATAAGTAAAACTTTTAATATTAATAATTATTTAAATCATATGTTGTTAAATATGTATGTGAACGACTTACGATTCTTATGTTATGTTATTTAGAGTAATATACAGATATTTATATTATTTGAAATGAAATAAAAAGTTAACACAACAAATCTTATTGCTGAAAAGAGGTTGATTATATGTCAACCTTCCTAACCATAAACTTATAAAGCTCCTATACAATCTTCAATCGTGTAAATATTTTTAAAGAATTTAAAATATTAGGAATATATTTTTTTAATTGCCTTCGTTCCTATTGAGTTCAAGCGTTGGTTACTGGTGAAATTGTCTATTTAGTGATTTTTTTATTATATTGTCTATGATTATTTTAAATATATTTGATGCATATACATTGTGTTTTAACTTAATTATATGTATAGCTTAGGACACCTTACAAACATTTGAGCCTGAATTAGCAATGCGATCCGAATTTGATATGTCTCGTGGAGTTTTTCTGTTAGTTAATGTAAACAGAAGTTTATAAGTACAAAATAGTGGTTTGTGGAATATCTGGTGGTTGGTAACCAACGAGGGTCCACCAACACCAGCGAACACTGCGATATTAAATTCAGGTCCGCGTCATTATGGAATGTGTTGGTGCATAGATAGAAGCGGGCTATGCAGTTTTTAATTTTAGACCACGTGTCGCCATTTTGATTAAAGAATTTGCGCTTTTACAGCCGTAAGCTATGCGTTTAAAAATTTTAATAATAATTTACTTTACCGACTGGACCGGTCGTTTATCAATAAGGCGTAATAGCAGGGAAAAACGGGTAGTATTCACCATGCTTATACACAACGTAGGGTGAAACAACAGTGCTATAGGTATCCTAGATAGTTTTTGTCTCGCCATCCCGCTCTAGCACTTGCGCAGACCCGTCATCATCATCATGACTCCCCCCCGGGTGAGGGTGACGGGGTGCACCCCCACACATCAATATACAGCAAACAGCGTAGATAAAATAAACCCATACGAATGCATTTCTGTATACGTATGCAGCCACGCGTACACACACAATTGTAAAATATAAACGCACACACGTAAAAATTTATACAAAATTGAAGGCAGATAATTACATTAACATTATATACTATATGCACCTATATGTGTATACGTGGGTGGTTTTCGGAAAATGGAAAATGTTTTTCGGGTGATTTTTCAGACGAAATTTTCTGTCGATACGCGATTTAAATGCCGGTGTCGGAGCTTTCGGCTGTAACATTTTATTGCGTTCGTTTTTTTTAAAGTGCAAAATTGATGAACGTTTTTGTTCGCGTTTATTTGAAAGGCGGTTGGCGAGTGATTAAAATGGAACGGAACGTTGAAAAGACACACTTATCGATATTAGATAGTTTTTAAACGTATAACGTTATTACACACCTACTATGCCCGAGGGATCAATACCCCAGCCTCATGGAATTCATTTAAATAATTCTCTTTGTTTCCGCGTGATACAGATAAAAAATAGGGTTGTTGAGTTTTTTATTTGTTTTTATATTTAATTACTGTTATAATATCTCACACTTATGCAACATAGCTGTTTATTTATTTAATATCCACATCAAGTAATTTTGTGATAATATATAATACGCCATTAATTTTATTTTATTTTTTTGTTATTAGCAGTCCAATTAATATATAATATTATTTTGAGTTCATTAGTTAAAAAAGAACAAAGAAATACTCAAGTTATATAATTTCCTTTCCAATTATGCGTAATGTAAAAAATTGAATGTTGTTTTTAATTAAATTCCGCCATTAATTAAAATAAATTCTACAGCCAATATAAACTGACGGTCACGCACTGAAACGACCATCGTGACCACAGTAACTAACGCTTTAAAGAGTTATTGGACTAAAATACACATACAAATACTGACAATAAAGGGAATTGTTTTCAGGACAACAGATTAAAAATAATCTATATTATATTCGAGTACTTTTAAATCATCATTTAATGTGTATTCATAATGTTTAATCTGTTGTAAAATTAAGATTGGCATATCATGACTGAGGAAAACACAGGCATGAAATTATATTAATATATTCTTATATAAATAATAAATTACAAAAACAATTATTTGCATGTAATATTCCTGTACTTTTGTTGGTTTTATCATTTCCAAAATGGTAACGCTAGACGCAACTAAAAGATAAGTTTTGTTTAGGGGTTATTAGTTAAGCAATGCTTGGTCTATTTCTCACACATGTAAATACTGATGATAGAAAGAGAGAAAAAACAATTAAGCAAACATTTATAAGGACTTAAATTATATCTATATAGTATCAAGGCTCACTTTTTTATCAAACATATTAATTATCAATAAAATTATAATTATGAATGAATATCGATGAAACTTTTGCATTATTATAAATCAAATACTACATTGGAATACTCGTTATAAAATTTTATTTATTTTCATTCATAATTTTTAGCCGCTTCGAAAATTATCTCATACGAACAGACAGACAAAAAACAAAAAGGATTGTTTAGGTTTTTGGAAAGTGATAATAGAGCATAATATTGATAGGAAAGATAGTTTCCATGGCTCTCAAATCGTATGCACTTTATTTGACGCGTATGTCGCGGTGGTCGCAGACAGGGTCTGTCAATCCAATGAATATATAATAATATGGCTCTCGTTCTCACTTTAAATCCCTTCGTCAAATAAATATATACCGGTATTATCTGCAGCCTCTCTCTTTACTTCGTTCTTTGTGTGTATAAAACTGAATGGCATGAAAAAAAATGCAAACAGGTTCAAGTCAGGTCGATTTTTAAGGTTAATTTAAATTGTCATTATTCAATATTTCTTATATCTCTTTACTCTAGTTCTGTGTCTATACAGAAGTTTCTTTCTTTCCATTTAGAAATTTTTAAGTTTATAATTTGTTATGCTATTAGTTATATTTTTATTATGTAAATAGCTTACGTAAATGTAAAATTTGTGTAGTATTTACATAATAATTACATAACTAAATAATTGAGCGTGGGTCAGTCTGCGGTCAAAATAGTTGCAAGCTCCGTAGCGAAGTGTTTGTGGCTCAGCTACCTAAGTTATATACGAAAATCAAACGCCGTTATAGCTCAGAAGTGGCGATTACACTATAGTATGGGATTCGAATAAAAATTCAATAATTAGTTTGTGTAAAGCAAAACTTCATATTTAATTTTATCGTTTGATAATTTGTTTTTGTTTTCATGCGTTATCAGCAGAATTAGTAAAGCAGCATATTGATATCCCACAGTTGGGCTAAGGTTTTATGTTCTTTGGAGGAGGATGCTTGGGACACATTTCTTTTTAATGTTTTCCTTCACCAATCAAGAGACGAAATTATGCGCGTATTAAATACCTAAAAATATAGTGCCGAGTTTGAACCTGCAATTTTCTAACCACTAAGCCAGGGCTCTATATTTCATACTATATATATGTTAAAATTACTTGCATTCAATTTGTATTTAATAATGCCAAAAGTAATAAAGTTACTTATATAATAACATTATATACTAAAATCTGCATCTGCATCTTTTTCGTTTATGCAGGAAGATTTTTCAGCTACGCGTTACAGAAAACCATCTAATTTATAAGTATATATATACATTGGTTATACGCCTGTATATATCCTAATCCATAATCTAATATAAGGGCTTGATACATTTGTATATACGCCAGGCACGCGCCCGCATCCGAAACCAAATGACGACAAACCTATAAGACGACCACGCGACACAGCACCGCTACCACTATCACCCTGAAAAGAAGACGTAAAATTATTTAACCGCCATAGTGGTAGGCTATTGACCTCTGGTGATCACCCTCGTACAGCTTCGTAATGCTACGTGTTGTTGTCTCGGCGAGAAGGGTGAATGAATCAATGTTAATTACGGTGGACACTGAAAATTGTCAGAAATTGCAGAAATCACACTACATACATATCTAATGTACATTAAATTTAGCACGCAAACACGAAAATAAAAAAGAGAAATAAATGATTTTTAAAGTCTGCGTTTTTTATTGCGTAAAGTAGTTTTCATTATTTAAAACTAGCTTATTGTTATTTTTTATTGTTGTGATTCTTTGAGATATAGTCCAAAGTATTATATTTGTCAAAAACAATAAAATACAGATTAAAATATATCTTACAGGAAGGCCGCGTTATAAGGCCCTAAATAAAATTTATATGAAGAAATAAAATATGTCAGTACATTTAAATTAATTATTATAACGTTGCGAAATTCTGTAAAACAATTGCGCAAGACTCTAAAAAGGATAAAATCAACAAAAGGTATTTAATACCAATCATAGATTATATCACCATATATGGCAGACACAAGAGTCTATAGAATTCACTATTATTTGTCGGTTACTAGTGAAAATTAACACAGTACTAACCGGAGCATTGATCTATTGAAACCTAATAAATCTAGACACAACACAATACGTAGTGTTCACAATCAAGCGAAGTGATAAAATCGATTGTTTGCGCTCCATGCCATGCCTCTATCATTTAAATTGTAAATATGTGCGCTATTGTATACTCAATTTATACACCCTGTAAATCTTCCTTTGCTGAGCAAATCTATCGTAGTAAAAAACGAAACGGTTCATTCAAATTATGTTTTCGAATTTCGAACTTCACTTTTTTAATAATATAATTATCGTGAGTTCAGTTTCTAAATTGCGAACTCGATGAACAAACATACGGGCCAGTGTTTACATGTTGCGTACACACAATACTAAACACATAAAGACCTTTGACGAGCTTTAACCAGTTAATACTAGTTTTGAATGGATCATAGTGTTTTGACTCGATTCGTATTCGAATATCTTAAACGGTTGATCTCACCTGACAAGCATCGCCATCCTCGTCTCCAGCGCAGAACATTCTAGAAGTAAGCGTGTTGTTGTACCAGGTCTGATCAACCTTTTGACATTCTTGTAAAGAGATTAACGGTAATTTGACTTGTTGTAATATGTCTCTATAGTCACCCTAGAAATTAAAAATAAATAAATTAAAAGAAAGTTTCAAAATCCTTTAAAGTTTACTTAAATATTATAAGCTGTGATCCGATGTCTTATACAAGTTTAATTTTTATTATACATAGAATTAAAAAAAATATATACAGACTGAAAATCTAACGTAAATAAAAGTGACGGTTGGTAAGTTGCAATCGCCGTATTAACTAAAAAATGGAGTCATTTTTAAATCAGACACAGACAAAGAAACAGACTCGTGATAGATTATACACAGTAACAGCTTGTTAATGTCCCACTGCTGGGCTAAGGCCTCCTCTCCCTTTTGAGGAGAAGGTTTTGGAGCTTATTCCACCACGCTGCTCAAATGCGGGTTGGTAGAATACACATGTGGCAGAATTTCAATGAAATTAGACACATGCAGGTTTCCTCATGATGTTTTCCTTCACCGTTAAGCACGAGATGAATTATAATCACAAATTAAGCACATGAAAATTCAGTGGTGCTTGCCCGGGTTTGAACCCATGATCATCGGTTAAGATTCACGCGTATACCACATTATATATATATATAGATTATAATTTAGGATTATTGTTGAAATTCATTTGGCCCACATGATATTATTAACAAGTTCATAGACACATACATTATTTATACTTGTAAGTTCCCATTTATTAAATATTAAATTAGTACTAAACGTAGATACTTATGTACACATGTTTTTATGTGGGTCAGTCTACAAGCCAAGCCATTTGGGTGGATAAAGTTCATTTTTGTGGCCAAGTGGTTTTCGTAATACGTAACAAGGGACATCGCTCTTGACGGTACATTTGTTTTATAACGAATGCTTATTACTTCTAATGCTACATTTATTGATCTATGGGTCTATGTGTGGTGGTGAACTTGATAATAAATTTTGAACTACTTTCAATGGTGTCAGATTTGTTGTCTCATCGGATTACGAGAATCATATGTAAACCACCACCGTGATAAAAAAAGGACATTATAATCACAAAACATCAGTATGTATCTAAACTCATACAGCGTTAGGATTTATAATTAATGAATCTTTAGTTAAAGACGTCACTAAAAACGTTCATCTAATAAAAATAAATATATCATAAAGATACATGCATGATATGGATACAATTATAAACAATATAGATAATCATTTAAAATATATATTTCTTAAAATTATGTTTTCATTGAAACGATTAATACCTATGTGTTGTCGGATATGAATCCACTACCCATATCCTATATACCAGACAGGATTGCATTAAACGAAATATTAATTTATTATTGATCTCTCCACGTCAAAGAGCACATTAAGCTGTCATTCGGTTATCATTCCACGTTTGCTGATTTTCACGAAAATGTTTGCAATAATTTAAATTTTGACGAATGCTTTTTATATCAATAATTCATATCCTCCTTTTATATGCAATCGAAAGTTCCGAATGCTTATCAAGTACACGTAAAATAGATCCCTAAATACATTGCAATAAGACAGCTATTTGATAAAACAATATCTTACTAGTATGTATTAAAACTCTGACCGATCAGTCAGACGTCATAAGCAGGACAGGATTAACTCGTAACAACGGTTCGAATAATATCTTTATTTAATGATCAGTTTTTGATTTCGAAAAATCTAGCAAGTCTGTAGCTGAATAATTAATTTTCTCAAACTACGAGTTTTTGTTATGACTATGCCGTTTATTCGGCACATTTATAGTAAGTAAAAGAATAATAATTAAAGTTCCTTAATTAACACATAGGATAGAAAATAAGTTCATCTGGTTGCAGAATACTTTACAGATACATCTAGGTGGCTAGGTAAATTTCATCTTGAACTGAATATTGGCAATTGTATTGCTGTGTTCTGATTTGAAGGGTGAATGACCTTGTGTAATTACAGGTACAAGACTTTACATCTCAGATTACAAAATTGTAGCCCTTCGATGGTATGAAGAGTTATAAATGTATTATAATATGAATTTGCCAATTCATGAAATTAACATCAGATACGTTTGATTTCTACCTGAAAATATATTTAAAAAATAACTTAAAGTTACCTTCTCCTCGGAATACCCCCAACCAGACACAGTTATATGGTCACCACATTCTCCGTTACTTATCGTAATATTCTTCACCGTTTCTCCAAACCTTAATTCTCTGAATAATTCAAGAAGCTGAACATCATAATCAAACGAATGGTCTTTCTTGTATAAAGGATGTACGAAATGTAATTTTATTCTTATCTTTGGACCCTTCAAACGATATCGGCTTCCAACCCGAATGAAATCACTTTCAGTTCTATAAGAAAAAGTGATTTATTAAATACATATTGGTAATATGAGTCCTGATGATCTGATGAAATTTCTATTTGTGCGGGAGATTTATTGTAAAAGTGTGCGCGTAAGAACAGGTGCTCTATTACCACAAGATAAAGATTGAGTGCAGGACCAAATGTTTTATGTAGGAACACAAAACATTTGGTCCTGCGCTTTCCGAGAAAAAGAAAAATTTCATAAAAGTGTATCGCTGCCAAGTTAGCATAGCGTAGAATAGAATAGAATATGCCTTATTGTACACTAAAAGAATTACAGAACCATTTTAAACACAAACACAAAAAAAAACAAAAACTATTTTGTACAAAGGCGGTCTTATCGCTAAAAGAGCGATCTCTTCCAGACAATCTTTTGGGTGAAGGACATGAAATAAATAAATAAAGCGGTAAGGAGGTGTACTAATAATCTCAATTTTTATTTTTGAATATACAGTACTATAGCTAAATATAAATACATATAAATAAATAATATATACATAAACATACATTTATAATGTATGAAAAAAGAAATGTAATTATGATAATTATAATAATAAATAGCAATAAGTGCGGCAGATAATAAAACAACACTTCCTGATAATTATAAAGATAAAAAATACGCGTTGAGTCGGATTTTAAATGTGTTAATAGTTTGAGATCGTCTAAGTGGAATAGTAAAGAATTCCATAGGCGAACTGCTTGGACAGAGAAAGAATTGGTATAAAAAGAAGAAGAGTGATAAGGAATTTTAAGAATTAGATTATCGTCAGATCGAAGGGTGCGGCCGTGCGAGTCCTTAAGGAATTCAAAACGGTGTTTAAGATAGTGAGGAGAATTTGAATGAAAAATTATACAGTAAAGAAGAGATAGAGTATTCCTGCGAAGACGGATTGGGGAGTCGACTCGAGTTTTATGCGAAATTCAGAAATGTGGTCAAATTTGCGGAGACCGAATATAAACCGAATACAGAGATTTTGAATACGATTGAGTTTATTTAATTGCTCCTCTCTTAGGTCAAGATAGCAGGTGTCAGCGTAATCAAGGATGGGCAGGAGGATGGCTTGAGCTAACGCAATTTTGGTAGGAATCTGTAGAAAATTACGTTATATACGAATGGACCCAATTGATTGAAACATTTTCCGCTAAGTTAGCATCAGGCTGTTATTATAATAATAATATCCTGGGACATTATTCACACACGGCCATCTGATCCCAAACTAAGCAGAGCTTGTGCTATGGGAACCAACAACTGATATACTTCATATACTACTTTTCTTTTATAAATACATACTTATGTAGATAATTACACCCAGACATATTCATGCACACAAATATCTGTCCTGGGTGAGAATCGAACCCACAACCTTCGGCGTGAAAGACAGTATCTTCCAACTATGCGAACCGGCTCGTCAAGTTGAAATTATCTTGGAAGAAAAATTCAATATTTTTTATCAACTTGACCTGGGTCTTATGAGTAGGTTCACTAGCCAACAGATAATGAGGTAGCTATGTAAGCAAAGATGAATAATTATCATTAAGAATAGAGTACCTAGTGCTGGAGTCTCTACTTATTCGACAGCGTTGGCATTAACTGCGATTTGTATGGACTGAAAACAACACCATCTAGTGACAATAATCGGAACTTCATAGAAATCGCAGTTAATGTCAACGCTATCGAATAAGTAAAAATACTTGCTAGACAGAAAAGAGATAAAGAAGGCGACGCGGATGAAGAGGAGAAATAAAAGTGGTAAATCTTAAAGAATAATGTCTTCCAGGTAACATTAAGGTAGGAAAAGGAATAAGGTGGGGTAACTATAAATAATGTAACTCGTGATTAAATTATTTAAGATAAGCAATTATTTTGTTGTACTTGTCTTTTTTGCCTTATAGATTGCAATGGAAAGACGGTTGTGGTTTTAGAAAGACCAAATCATTCTAAGGATAATTTGTGTATTCGTAACAATTCAAACATACATAATATTTATAAATTTGAAGAGTAAAGAAACAACTCATTACTTTTTAATTCTGTTCTAAGCTTGAATCCCGAGACATAGACTATTTTTATACCTAACCTCTTCCTCCCCCCTAACTCGCAGGTGAAGCCGCGGGAAAACACTAAGTTGTAAATATTTAATGTCCGTGCGACAATTTGATAATAATTACACGCCTAAATATATAGTTAAAATAAAATATAGCATGTGATAAATTTTCCATTATCATATCATGTCCATTAGGAACGGCTACCTAACCTATAACCTACATAGGTAGTAGGTAGCCATCGCTTCACATTTAATTCAAGTCTAGGTTTGATAGACACGGGATAGATTATTTCGGGAAAACACTGAGTCCAAGATTGTTTGCGGTGATTGGAAATCTTGCTGAAGCTTTGATAACCTTATCACAATATCTCGCAAAGTTAGGCTTCATTTTGATACAAATTATTTACGCATATAGAATATCAGCTGATTTTATCCTTATAAAAATTATTATATATATATATATATATTGGTATAGAGAGAATATTGACCTTGACTTGACATTGACTTGAAAGCCTAAACGGCAATGTATAGTTACTTTAAATTTGAAGACCTTCCTGTTGTAATGCTTATTAAAGTAAAATTTTACAAAATTATGATTTTAAGGGGAACCCCCTTTACTCCGAAATTTTTTAACTTCGTCCAATCGATGGGTTCAAAGTGCCATCCTTTGGCACACCAAGACATTTAAAGATATATACCGTAACAGCCTGTGAATGTCCCACTGCTGGGCTAAAGGCCTCCTCTCCTCTTTTTGAGGAAAAGGTTTGGAGCTTATTCCACCACGCTGCTCCAATGCGGGTTGGTAGTATACTGCTCCAGTGGGGGGGTCCTGGTCTCCTCGGTAAGTCGTATATACGTGTCAAAGCGTATATACGACATGAGATGATTTCACTTTGACCAAGTCATAAAGATATATGTATGATTAAAATCAAATCCTTTGTTGGATTGCCGTCCCATCGGATTATAAGAGTGCATCTGTGTTTATGCAACTATCCTGCATAGTTGGCCAATCTCTCTTAAGATTGGACAAACCCCTTTTTCCAATTGTTTATCGTTATATAAAGTAAATAAATACAAGTCAATCATAAACCAGACAACTGATATACTACATATACTACTTTTCTTTTGTAAATACAAACTTATATAGATAATTACACCCAGACTAAGGACAAACAGACATGTTCATGCACACAAATGTCTGTCCTGGGTGGGGATCATACCCACAACCTTCGGCGTGAAAGGCAAGTATCTACCAACCACGCCAACCGGCTTGTCACAATCAATAATACAAGTAAAAGTTTTTACCCACAATGTGCAGCCGTCAAAGTCCATTTCTTATTCAGTAAAACACCCCCACATATATCACCATAATTCACATGATATGACGCTTGTTCTATATCTATATCTGTTCCACCTAATATGCTGAAAATATAATTATTATATGACGTGTGTCACCAAGTTAGTTGCAATGAAGGGAATTAACACACACTTGACTGCACTTCTGTATAGCTTTTTATATAGTTTATGTATACTGGTGGTAGAGCTTTGTGCAAGCTCGTCTGGGTAGGTACCACCCACTCATCAGATATTCTACCGCATAACAGCAATACTTGATATTGTTGTGTTCCGGTTTGAAGGGTGAGTGAGCCAGTGTAATTACAGGCACAAGGGACATAAAATCTTAGTTCCCAAGGTTGGTGGCGCATTGGATATGTAAGCGATGGTTGACATTTCTTACAATGCCAATGTCTAAGAGCGTTGGTGATCACTTACCATCAGGTGGCCCATATGCTCGTCCGCCTTCCTATTCTATAAAAAAAAAAAAAAATATAAGGCTTTCAACGGCATTTTTTATGCTTATTTTAGTTTTGATATTAGAAAAAGTTATCATATTAAATATTGTTATGTGTGTGTATGTTTAACTTATTAATATGGAAAGTCATTAAACAGATCGTTTCTATTTTTGCTGACTGTATTATTGTTTTTTAATTTCAAAATAAAAGACAGTCTTTGTAGCCCCATTACTATAATTATTGCCTGTGTATAATGGATGAACAAATAAGACAATAAACATACATACATACTCGAACTACTTGGATCGCGACTTTTACTTACGTAACATGTGAATGTCCCACTGCTGGGTTAAGGCCTCCTCTCTCTTTTTGAGGAGAAGGCTTGGATCTTATTCCACCACGCTGCTCCAATGCGGGTTGGTTGAATACACATGTGGCAGAATTTCAGTGAATTTAGACACATGCAGGTTTCCTTACGATGATTTCCTTCACCGTAAAGCACGAGATGAATTATAATCACAAATTAAGCACATGAAAAGTCAGTGGTACTTGTCCGGGTTTGATACCACGACCATCGGTTAAGATTCACGCGTTCTTACCACTGGGCCATCTCATCTTACGTATTAAAACATAGTTTTATTTTAATGCAAGCTTTAAGTTAATCATTGTTAACGAGACAGTTTCAACACTCTGTTACAGTGTACGTTGGTAGATTCACGTGGCGTGATCATGTCATGACACATGCAGGTTTCCTCACGATCACAAGAAATATTTTACCGCTGTGTTTGTAACACAAAATAAGCACATAAAAATTCAACAATTCTCCGTATTTGAACCAGTAATCTTCGCGATATTGGTATATTCAAACCTCAGCTTACATAAGTGATATTTATAATAACATTTTAAAGTATAAATAAATGAAAATAAATAATTATAAGTAACTAACGAAATTCCACGGTCAATATTTATTACTACAAGAATCAACGTGAAACAATTTAATGTTTTCATTATATTATTTCGAAGTACATAACTACAATCATGTATTTTTAATTGAATTCCATATTATTTTATCCAATTAATTAATACAAATAGTCATATTTCGTTCGTTATAATTGTTGCTTTGTTGCTAAATATATATAACTAACTTTATATTTTATATGTTAGTATCTTTAATAAATTTACCTCGCTTTGCGTGACGTCACTGGATATGTACGTCAGGGGTTGATAAAATATATTAAGATGACCCTTAAGATGATTTGTAATTACATTTTCAAGAAATAATTAAAGCTACACCAGGTCCGTAAAATAAAGTACGTCCATCATAGAATTTGGATTTAAGGGAATTAAATTAAATTAATTTTTTTTTTCCAGAAAAAGCCCCAAAGGAAGTGGACCTGGCGAAGCCCCGATAACATAGCGATGAATGAGATCGACTTCATTTTATCCAATAAGCGCCAAATATTTAGGGATGTCTCCGTGATCAACAGGGTAAACACTGGAAGTGATCACCGCCTGGTAAGAGGCACCCTGAATATTAACACTAAAATAGAACGATCGCGGTTAATGAAGTCGACTCTTAGACCAACTCTGCCTCAGGTCGAAGCTGGTTGCGAAAGCTTCCAGCTGGAACTACAGAACCGATTTGCCATGTTGGAAACCAGGCAGGGCATTGACGACGCCACCAATGGTCTGGTGCGTGTCATCCGCGAGGTAGGCCAAAATTACTTTCGACAAAAGAGCAATGGACGTAAGTCGAAGCTCTCAGGCGAAACTCTGAACGAGATGACGAGGAGACGAGAACAGCAGAACATGACGCCATCTGATTGTCAGGCACTTAACAGGAAGGTTAAAAAACTAATAAGGCGTGACACAAGACGAGCGAATACCCGGAATATTGAAGATGCTATAGCACTCAATAGGGGCTCAAAGGTTCTTGCAAAGTCACATACCTCCTGTTGTCACCTGACAAAATCCAGAACCATACAAGGCACAACCGTCACCTCAAAACCAGAGATTCTAGCTGAAGTCGAAAAGTACTATGGCGATTTATACTCATCACGAGTACCTCCACCTGAGTCCCACAGTGCGGATGATCCACGAGCCAGACTAACACGCCATCTATCAGACGATCTTCCCGACATCGATTTGGGCGAGATTAGGATTGCTCTCGGGCAACTTGGAAACAACAAGGCTCCAGGAGATGACGGAATTACCTCAGAGCTTCTCAAAGCAGGAGGCACACCAGTTCTGAGAGAGCTGGCTAACATCTTTAATTTCGTCCTCCACAATGGTATAACACCGAAGACATGGAGCAGAAGTGTGGTGGTGCTGTTTTTCAAGAAGGGCGATAAAGCTCTTCTGAAAAACTACCGACCCATTTCACTTTTAAGCCATGTTTACAAATTGTTTTCGAGGGTAATCACGAATCGTCTTGCCCGAAAATTCGATGACTTCCAACCCGTGGAACAGGCTGGGTTTCGAAAAGGCTTCAGTGCCGTAGACCACATACACACACTAAGGCAAATAATACAGAAGACCGAGGAATATAATCAGCTTCTATGCCTAGCGTTTGTGGACTACGAAAAAGCCTTCGATACCATCGAGACCTGGGCTGTTCTGGAATCCATGCAGAGATGCCTAATTGACTGTCGGTATGTCCAGGTAGTGAAGTGTTTGTACGAAGCCGCAACCATGACCGCCCAAGTACAAGATCAGAGCACAAGACCAATCCAATTGCATCGCGGTTTAAGACAGGGAGATGTAATATCACCGAAACTCTTTACCAATGTATTGGAGAACGTCTTCAAGACGCTCGATTGGAACGGACGCGGCATTAATATAAATAGCCAACACATTACACATCTGCGATTTACCGACGACATTGTCATCATGGCGGAGACTCTGCAGGATTTGGAAGAGATGCTAAACAGCCTGAGCGATTCTTCAAGACAAGTAGGTCTCGGGATGAACATTGAAAAGACCAAAATTATGGCAAACCGTCATGTATCCCCGAGACCAGTGGTCGTAAATGGCTCTCCACTTGAAGTTGTGCAGGAATATATCTACCTGGGCCAAACTATACAACTTGGCCGGCACAACTTTGAGAAGGGGGCTAAAAGAAGAATACGTTTGAGCTGGGCGGCATTCGGGAGGTTACGTCATATTTTTGAATCGTCGATCCCACAGTCGCTTAAGACCAGGGTCTTCAATCAGTGCGTCCTACCTGTAATGACTTACGGTGCCGAAACGTGGACACTTACCGTAGGACTGGTCCACCAATTTAGGGTCGCTCAGCGAGCAATGGAACGCGCGATGCTTGGGGTTTCTCTGGCAGATAGAATCCGAAATGAGGACATTCGCCAGAGAACTAAAGTCACCGACATCGCGCTTAGAATTAGCTCGCTGAA
Source organism: Nymphalis io (assembly GCF_905147045.1). NCBI lineage: Eukaryota > Metazoa > Arthropoda > Insecta > Lepidoptera > Nymphalidae > Nymphalis > Nymphalis io. The sequence goes on from NC_065911.1 coordinate 3,161,162, forward strand.
GTGGAAGTGGGCTGGTCATGTCTCCAGGCGCATTGATGGCCGATGGAGCCAACACGTGTTGGAGTGGAGACCACGCTTAGGCAAACGTAGTGTAGGACGACAAGATGGAACGATTTAAAAAAAGGTGGCAGGTTCGGGATGGATGCGGACTGCCCAAGATCGGGATGGTTGGCGTTCTATGGGTTCTATGAGGCTTTCGTCCAGCAGTGGACGGCAAAAGGCTGAAAAAAAAATCATAGAATAATATTAGAGATTAGATATCTATCTATCGAGCATTTAATCTGAATTTCGTCAAATCTCTTCTTATTGCCGCCTCTAAATTTCCAATTTCTATATCTTATATTTTTAAGTAACAGCCTGGATAGTCAGTCAGGACGTTGCCTTATATATGTATAGAGATGACAAGTGCAGCTAAATTTAAAATTCATATTATAATACACGTTTAAGGCGCAACACGTGAAGACATAAAATTTCTTTACATTACATGTTTGTAAATAGAACACTACTTACCAAAATACCATAAATCACACGTGTGTGTCCTATTGGCCATTGAAAATGTGTGATTAGTTATAGCTGTTTGTACTATAACCGGGTACACCTTCAGATTTCTATTCGTATTCGTATTCGTATCGAATAGAATTTCATTAAAGAAATAGAATCATTGTTACACTTGGTCTATAACCAAATATGGCTGAGCTGTCACAATACCACGCCATTTACGTCATGAGTTACGAACAGTAAGGGACAAGAAATAAGTGCAGTTAATATCGATATCTAACTAGATATAAAAGATTTCTAACAGGTTCATTGACCGATCGTAATCACTTTGCTTTGGACATGTTTTGGCTTGAATTATTGTGGTTATATAAAACGAGATATCATCAATTCAATGAAAGCTATTTATTTTTAAAAAGTATTAGTTTCAATGGAAAATTGATGTATTATAACTAAATAGCGGTTTGGTCTTTCAGAAAATCAGATCTTTGACTAACTTTCGGACATTTTTTGATACCTATTTGAGAGACACCATGGTTGCAGACATTTTTAAAGTATTTGTTTTCTTTTTGTCTGGATTAAGTTACTTTATTTAAACAACTACAAATATGAATTTAGATACCAGAATTTTGCAATCATTAATGAAAACAAATTTAAATACAAAATTGGATCAGATTAGCTAGATTCAGCAGAACCCCCAATGTTCTAGTATTCTACTGATCTTCCCTCATTACATTATAGAAAAAGCTTAATCTAATAAAAATAGCCACTAGGAAAAATAAATTACAAGAGAAGCACACTGTAAATGTGCCACTGCTGGGCTAAGGCCCGCTCTCGTTTAGAAAAGTTTTTGGAGTTTTTCCAAAGCGCTAGTGATTGGTGGATACAATTGGGACAAAATTTTCATTCGAAACATGCAGGTTTACTCACAATATTTTTCTTTACTGCCAAACACGAGACAATTAACACAAATTAAGCACATGGAAATTCAGTGGGGCTCATGTGGACCAAAACCCGCCATCATTGAATAATAATCACGTGTTCCAACTACATCTCTGATAATGTTAAAACTACAGGACATAAACAAAAGTTCTACTTCGAGGCGATACACTAAAAGAATATTATTCTTACGATAGCGATGTTACATATAAAAATATGAGACTAGAATCCACCGTTGGTAGCTCTATGGTGGTCAATTGTTATGCCCTAATTAATTAAGTAGACACGTTAATGATCATGTTTGGCAAATTTCCAATATCTAAACATCAATGCATAATCGTAATAGCTTTTTCAGTCATATATTCGATTATCCATAACCTACATATTTGAGGGTACCACATATTGTTGCATTTTTATATTTACTTTGAGTCCCAGTAAATATTTTAAATGACTTCTGAAAATAGTAGATTTATTTAGAGAAATAACCAGTCGAAATTTTCATAATTTTTAGTTTTAATACAGATATATAATATATTTTTTGGAAGGAAGACGGAAAAATAGCCCACCTGATGGTAAATATTCACCATTGCCCATAGGCATTAGCGCTGTCAGAAATATTAACCATTACTTACATCAATGAGCCGCCAACCTTGTAACAAAGATGTTGTCTCTTATACCTGTAGTTACACTGGCTCACTAACCCTTCAAAACGGAACACAACAATACTTTACTAAGTATTCCTTTTCATGGTGATGAGAATATGTGATGAGTGGGTGGTACTCAGGTTGGATCGCACAAAGTTCACCAAGTAAGTAATCACAATTGTTAAAATTACTTCACTTGGTAATTGCTGGTTCCCTACAGGTTCTTTTCTGTAGTGTCTACATTTAAAACAGAATCATCTTTAAATAAATAAATAAATATCCTTGGACATTATTCACACAAAGCCATCTGATCCCAAACCAAGCAGAGCTTGTACTATGAAAACCAGACAACTGATAAACTACATATACTACTTTTCTGTTGTAAATACATACTTTTAAAGATAATTACACCCAGTTACAAATTTATTTTTGAATTCAATTCAAATACTGTACACGACATTGAAATACAATTATAATGAAGGCTAGGGACGATGTACAAAAGCGATCGTATCGCTAAGAAAGCGATCGTTTAATCGTTTAATGTCATGATTTAAATATGCTTTACAAGAGCCTATTTGTATAAAGAATATATTTTATTTAGTTTGACTTCCTTATGCTTTATATTTATGATCATTATATAACAATTTTTTTCGTGTCTTCGTCTTATCTTTTACATATACATACCTAATAAATACTAAGAAACTATCTTATCTAATAAAATTCATTAGATCTTAAGTTTTATATGGTAAGGTTAGTGTATAGTATATATGGTAAGGGTCATTAAAATATAGTCAGCAAACGGATAAAAAATAATATTTAATTTTGTTTCAGGTTAATCTAATATCATTCCTGTAATTTCTTTTATCCAAGGTCTGACTTTAGACACTTTGCTGTAAACACCAAAAGAGCCAGGAGTAGCGCATCCATAACCAAACGATACCATACCTAAAAGTCTATCATAGGCCACAGCGGGTCCTCCTGAATCGCCCTAAAATAAAAATAATTGTAAATTTATAAAAGTAAATTTTTAAATTTACTTAAATGTAATCATATATACCTGGCAGGCATCCTTTTTTCCTTCGGAAAATCCCGCGCAGAACATTCTAGAAGTCAGGCTTCCTCGAAAATATGGAAACGGTACCAGCTGGCAATTTTCTTTCGATATAATTGGCACTCGAACCGCGCGTAAAACATTTGAATAAGGGCCCTGAAATAGTTGAAATGAATAACTGTTTATACAGCAAGAATAATTAACCTATTCTACGAACTTTATCGTAAATGCCACATCACACTTATCATGCGTAAGAATCAAGCAAAGTAGCAGAGGATTATCACAAAGCATTTGTTATAACCAGAAATTATTAATTGCGTTCGACACAAATTTTGCAATAATGCAGTCTTTGTTTCAAATGTTAGAACTTGTAATATTGTAAAATCATTTAAAATGACCTAGTTAAACAAAGTTGATTACTAAGATGTTTTATTTCCAGCAATAAAATAAGTAAATATGATGAAGAAATATAAACATATTTTAATTAAAAATTACATTTCTCCTTGAATCGAAACTCTGATAAAGTAAAGATAGAATCATGCAGAAAGAATCAACAAGACGACAAGTTAAATATTGCACAATCTTTGGTTCACAAACAATTTAATATTTCACTTACATTTTCTTCAGTATTACCCCATCCAGTAACTGTAACGACTTTACCAATTACCATATCTTCTACGTGGGCTATTTTAACTGGTTGTATGTTTTCATGAAATTTCAATGGTACAGCGAGTTCCAGGAGTTGAAAGTCGTAATCGAAAGGATGATCTTTATTCTTTGCTGTCCACATTGGATGGATGATGTTTCTTCTTACAGGTATTTTTTGGCCCTGGTTCAAGTATTTAGAACCCACTCTTACATATGGTTTCTTTCTATAGATTATTAGTATAGCCATTAATAGATACTTATATATTGCTTTTACTTATGATGACCGTATTGATTTGAATTTTATAATAAAACGTACAGGTAACACTTTATTTTTTTCAAGTTAAACACGCTTTGATAGATCTTTAAAATTTTAATTTTGTTATAAACTTACCCACAGTGTCCAGCTGTTAAAATCCACTTTTTGTCAATTATCGCTCCTCCGCAATTACTTCCATATGCGGCATGGTATGGGTACAAATTGATATCAACCTCAAAACCGCCCACAATTTTATCCTCGCCATAATTTGCTGACAAATCTTCACCTATTCTTTGAGGGCTACTATCTTTTTCTGATAAGTATAAGTTATCGCGATCTTTATTATAATCGAAGCTATCAATATCGACCATATCCGTTGCTTCGTCGTACGGTTGTATGTCTAGTTTTAAATCATCATCATTATTTTTCTTATATCGCGACCATAGATTTAGTTTTTCATCGTTTCTTGTTGTGCCTTTTACATTTAATAATGGTATAATAATTATATCAAATTCTGAAACAATAACATATTTATTTTAATTATACAAATAATTATACATCTGTTGCTGTCAAAGACGTATTTAAATTTTATTACTATTAAAATCAGCTGGTATTATATGATGAAATATAAAATATATGAAAATGATATAAAACATTATAAAAAATTTCAATCACACACTTCACATTACATTCGATTTAATACTGAAAGCTTAAATTAGTGAGATCAATCAATCACGTCGTATGTGGAAAGAATTAGCCGTGAAATTAATAATTTGTTTTTGCGTGTCGTACGTAATAGGTAAGTTGACACCATGCGTGTTTCATTCCAAATACACTTAATTAATACAACCAACGTTTTGTTAATAAATAATATGGAAACGCTTGCATTCAAGGTATCCATTTATCATTATCCTCGAAACCAATTTGAGCACTTGTGAGCTTATTAATAATATTCCTATTTTTATCTACTCACCTATTCCTATTTCTAAAACTACAAACTTCTTTTTTTGTTTATATATTATATCTCATCCCCTAAATTATACATCACTTTGTTTAATATATATTCTACTATAAACGCTACGTAACGCACGATCTAACGTTTTTTTAACGAATAATTTCTAATAGAAGGGTAAGTATACGTTTTTATAGAGGAAATAAAGGTACATGTGATAAAAATAAACAGGAACGTGCAAGTCATAAAAATATAGGTCCAACCAAAAGACAGTGGCTAAGATTAATTGACAGCAACTAACACAAAACAAGATGAAGGCAAAACAACAAAAAATAATTGCAATCCAAAAGTTTGATTGTGTGCTGTCTGGATACAAAAACATATAGACATATCAAACAACCAACATCTAAACTGATCGGAATGATGAAAGATACACCAAAGGCATAGACAACACGTTTGTGAAGATTACAACAAAAAATAAAATAAAGGCTAACAACTGATTGACATTACGAAATTAGTGTATTTTCGTTATTATACATTAGAAGGTTTTTTTTTAAATATTTGCCGGGAAGGCAAATGGCTACTATGGTAGTAGACTCCAAACGCAACGTCCAGTACAGTCGGGAAGAATGTTCTGCACTAGCCGCCCCCGCCTTGCCGGCCCGCAAGATGCCTCTTCACGCCTCGTTTGAAGGAACTCGGAAGATATTAGTTTTAGGCTAATATAAATATCGATGCATTTTTAAAGTTTAAATATTAAATGATAATTGCTTTGCAATAATGATAACAATAAAAGGTAAGAATTAGAGCAACTAAACTTTAATAATAATAAAATAATTACCTAATTAGTTAAATCAATATTCATTTTCCTTTTCAGACAAAATTACTTAAGATCAACCTGTTCAGTTAAAATTACTTTTGATCGATTAACAGTTCCTACTGAAATATACATAATAATTATAATTATATAAACAAATAAATTTTAATTCAAAAGTAAAGAATATAAAAAGTTCGGAATAGTATAGTAACAGCCTGTGAATGTCCCACTGCTGGGCTAAGGCCTCCTCTCCTTTTTTGAGGAAAATGTTTGGAGCTTATTCTACCACGCTGCTCCGATGTGAGTTGAAATAATAATAATAATAAACATGTGGCAGAATTTCAGTGAAATTAGACTCATGCAGGTTTCCTCACGATGTTTTCCTTCACCGTCAAGCACGAGATGAATATTAATCACAAATCATTTCATACACATTTAAAAATATCGGTAACAATAATTTTTATAAACACACATGAAGTAAAGGTATAAATATATTGTAGTATAGTTAGATTTTGGTAATCCTTACAGATGTTATAAATTCGAAAGTGACTTTGTTTGTTTTCTTGTTACGCTACTAAACTAGTTAACTAGTCAACCGATCATGACATTTTGCATTCACGTTGTCAGAGGAACAGATAAGGACGTATGTCACCCAACCCACAAATGCGGGCAAAACCACGCGTGGAAATTAGTAATTTAATGAACATGACGTGTATAATTATTAAATGGATAACTTACCGTATTGTGCTGCCATCTGACAAAAGTAATAGAAATTACTCTAAACTACATATTCGTAGCGACATCTCTTATTGCTAACTAAAACTAAGCCACTATTATAAGTTTTTTTTTAAGAAATTTACATCGATGAAATATGTTTAATAAAGTTTTAATGCATTTTAATAATTCTAAGTTAAAAAATATGTAATATTCCAAAAATAAGTTTAATTAAATAGTATAATAGTTTTTGCTTAAAGCGCCATCTATTGTCGAATAGCCTTGATAATATAAAAATTATAATAAGAATAAGTTTCAGTCAGTTTGAAATAATGATTGGTTTGTTTTTAATTATTGTGTAAGTAACAGTTTTATAACAAAATGAATTCAGTGTTTTTTTATTTATTTTCTGTCCTTAATTATAGAATATATCGGTAAATTAAGGAGTACGTCATATTCAGTGGCGTATAGGGCCAGGTGGTGCAGAGCACCTGGGCCCAGGAGCTCAGGGGGCCCTCTAACCTCAGCTTTGAAAAGAAAGGAGCATAAAAGAAAAAAAATTATAAATATTGTCATGTGCGTCTATTTGTTCCCATTTTCTTCTATTAAACACATAGAGATTCTACCTCTCATAGAGACGACATATGGATTTAGCCTACTAGGGATAAATTGAACTCACTTTCCTATTTTTGTTCCTATCTATAATTTTGAAGGCCAATATAAGTTCAAGCTACGCGGAAAGACCCTACTGGATATCCAGTATCCCACTGGATGAGGGCCCGATTCTTTCCTTATGCACCGGGACCCTTGACCACCTAGCTAAGCCACTGGTCATATTATGACCCTCGTGCCTGGGATTCCACTGGCACACACGGTCATGAACAGTCTTACAAGTAAGCTATAATGATATATATATTTATTTTTTATTGCTTATATAAAGTCCATCAAAATCGATTCAGTTTTCTAAAGGTGAAAGCTTAAGCAAACATTTATAAAATAATAGGTATAAATTATAAGTATAAATTTAATTTTATAATTATTGCACTTATCAATTACACTTAGTAATTGATCCGCCTAAAAATATATTTAAAAGTGACCTTATAAAAGTGATTATAAAATGTAGTTACTATTATTATTTCCTTATTAAAATCCAGTTAGATTTTTTTCTTATAGAAATTTTCATTTTGTCATATTTATTTCTCAAAGGTAAGTAACCAACTGAGTAGGGCATAATAATGCACAAAAATTGCACTCGCTAATCCATACCTCTCATAATCCGATGGGAACGGAAATACTCCCAGCGCAGTACCAACAGCTTTACGTGCTTTCCGTAACAAGAGAATGAAGACACTTCTAATTTCCAGTAACAGTATAAGCCAGCTATTATCAATATAAAATTCTATTCTCACGTTGTCACTCACATCGTGCAGCGTAAGGACATAAGTCGTGCAAAGGGCATATCAAAGGTAAGCTCGAGCAGCTTTATCAAAAGCATAACTAAAATAAATTATAAATAATTTATCAAGTAATTAAAGTACATGAAAAAACATTAAGTTTACAAGAAAAAATTAACGCAAAGGTACAACGGCTTTAGAATATGAGTTTTTCGATTGGAAACCACTAGAAGCTCGGCACTGTTCTATACTTTGTAATGGATATAATAATATATTATTTACAATTAAATTATATATATACATATAAAATCATTGAAAACTAATTGCAAGGCCCTTAAAAACCACATTATAATTAAAATGCCTCGATGAAAAATGACATAGACTGAACTTTTATTTACAAATTAACTCTTTACAAGTTATATAAATCTGTTTAAGATTTCCAGTACTTTTTAGTGGTGTACAGCTCGAGTACGAGCTACATTCGATACAGACCCTTTATTATTATCATGCCATTAACACAACATCGGTGTTTCAATAGATTATATTAATAAAAAAATGTTTTTTTATATATTTATTCGAGGTATGATCTCATAGGTTTCCTTCAGACTTCATTCGGGGTACGAGGGTCAAATTTCAAGGCAAAGTCTAATACTCGACCCCCACTTGGTGATGCAGAAAAAGTCAATAGAAAAAATACCCAAAGAGAAAAGTTTAATTTTATTTCTTTTATGTTGACATCAAAATTTGACACTACATAGTAAAAAATAAGTTAAATTAATGTATAAGTATAAGTTAATGACGTAATGCATCCTCAAATGAGCCCAAATTCAAGGATTTTATTAGTAGCCAATGTGCCACTACCCATATCCTGGCACCATCATGAGCTAAATAATAACCAATATTCGTATTATCATACGAAGTCAATTTGCTAATTTTTTTTTTCTCAAAAATTAAAGTTAATTAAATATTCTGTCACAATAAAAAAAAACAGAATATGAAATAAAAATTTCACAGTTTCATACATTAGGAGATTTACAGATATCTCAATGTGCCCATATTAATAATTTACATACTAGCGAATCATGTTGGAATCATTAAAATAATTTTATGTTATATAAATAATAAATAATTGTGTTATTATTAATATAATACTTTATTGCACATGCTAAGAACAGATGACGTAACAGTAAGAAGTAAAGAAAATTGCGATTGCGATATGAGGTTAGTACGAGAACTGGAAAGTGCGGTCAAAATATGAAAAAATAACTAATGTACACAATTGTTGATATCAAAATATATTTAAAAACTATCAATTTATACATACTAATAATTCTCACAACATAATATATTAATTATTTTATATTCCATTCTAAATTGTTAACAACTTGCAAGTTGATTAGATTATAAAACTTTTCTTTAAGTTAATTATTGTAAAGTAGATTAAATGATATACATAAATATAATTGTTATAAATTACTCTTTAGAAAATGAGTCTTAGATATGCCTGGAAATTAATTCAATATAATATTGAATATGAATATTTTATTACGTATTAGAATCCTTAAAAACTGTTAATAAGTCTTGTTCGATAAAAACATAATAACGTATTCGTCTAAGATAACAAATGGTAAAATTTTCAAATTCATTTCCAAAATTACCGTCGATTCGTATCCCGAAGTTATCTTAAACATCCTCAACAAAAGAATCTTCATCGATATTTCGAACAATAACCCCCCCAAGTAAATAAGCCGTGGGGGATGAATATATAATGAAATTTTGCCCTCGCCGTCCGTTAATCAAAAACTGCTGCAGAGCGGGCTCTGGAAAGACGTAAGAAAATGGAAATTTTCCTACCCTCCTTTTTCCTGTTTACCCCCCACTCGCCTCCGAGAGGTCGGACACCCTCCTTAGTCATAGATATATGGAGAGAGCTTGTGTTAAAAAATATGTATTAGCGTTTTAAGTTTTACATAAAAATTGAAACAAATATTTTTATTAACAACTTCATATACAGCATTAACTTGAAGACTGAGTGAGCCAGGCTAATTACAGGCAGTAGGCGGATACCATCTCAGACCGTGATCGGCATCGTATTAACAGCGTAAGACAATTTATTTTATTCGTTTTTCTTTATTTCTAAGTACATACAGTTTAAATATTTAAGCATGTATTCTTTATTATATTATTTTTTTTTTTTTTTTTTTATAGAATAGGAAGGCGGACGAGCATATGGGCCACCTGATGGTAAGTGGTCACCAACGCTCTTAGACATTGGCATTGTAAGAAATGTCAACCATCGCTTACATATCCAATGCGCCACCAACCTTGGGAACTAAGATTTTATGTCCCTTGTGCCTGTAATTACACTGGCTCACTCACCCTTCAAACCGGAACACAACAATATCAAGTATTGCTGTTTTGCGGTAGAATATCTGATGAGTGGGTGGTACCTACCCAGACGAGCTTGCACAAAGCCCTACCACCAGTAAAAATCTTAAGTCTTATATTATTTATTTGTAAGAGCACACTTACAATATACATACAAAGCATTTACAAATGAACTCATAAAACAATAGTACATATCTATTATGAATGTCAGTTACAAGTGTACTTCCAGATTCATAAATTAAAAGTAACAAAGTAACATAACAGTTATTAAATGTAACTTATGTCCTCCAGACCGACTTCGGCCACGGCGGCGAATCTCAAGAGAGATTAGCCAATTGCGCAGGAGATACTACTAAAGAACAATTATGATACATTTTTGTTTTTGTATTAATTTAAGATTAAGAAAGTCAAATAAAAAGTTATAAGCACTGCTATCTTTTACGAGAAAGTTTCGTATTGTCTTATATAGTTATTTTTTTATTGTTAAATTTATTAAAATACAAAGTTTATAAGCTAATTGTAGGTATTGTATATTGAAAAAAACCACAAAGGTTTGACTTCAATGTAAAATGTTTGACTTTAGTCTATTAATAAATTAAATGTATATATTACATCGAACAATTAACAAGCAAATAATTCAAAATTACCAATATTCGTCAGGTTTTGTTTGATACGTTTGCGCGTTATCGTAGCCAACTTATGGTTGTATTTAGTATTAATCACTTCATGAATACTACATAAAATATAATCTTTATTAATAGGATGAAATGTGACAGTCATATTGAACGTTACAGAGGCCAATTCTTCTACACATCTAGGCAATGCTGAATGGTTGAACTAACACGTAAAGTGATAAGGGATTGTATACTATTTATTAATCCATTTACAATGATAAGCCTATCAGATATTATTAAATAATTTATTTTTATAGTCGACTATTAAATGACCATTTGATTTTAATTTTTAAAAGGTAACAAGTTAATATATAATAAATACAACATACAACATTTCGTTTCTAAGCAGTTCATACTATGGAGTCGTTTCGTATCATAAGGAAAATTCAAGATTGGTCAGAGCGGATCAAACTAAAAAAAAACAAAAATTGAACACTATTAATAATTAACATTTAGTTAATGCGAATATAAAGATCAAAATCAAAGTACATATCGAATCAGCTTTAAGACCCTTTGAAATTAAGTAGGTTTATTTTACAGAAGCCTTCTCCTTTCACCTCGCCTCCCTCCGCCTGCATTACGCCGCCAGCCGAATGCAAATTTTATAACACGACGCCCGTTTTCTTATAGGCATTGTCGTAAACCCGTCCGTACTCGCTTCGCCTCGGTCATTTGTTCTGATTGTGTTTCTATACTATATACCTAACGTCTACAATATACACCTATGTATATCACAAACGATTATATATTTTGTAGCAATATATAACGCAATAAGTATATAAAAATACTTTGTCTCGTTAAATTACCTACATATAACATATTTGCCTATGCCATGACTTTATTTGTCTCTTTTATTAAACACAGTTTTAATGCCAACCCCAAGTAAGCACTTGAAAACTAAAGCTCAATCGGATTTGAACCCGTGGTATTCAATTAAGATCCACTCATTCTATCCACTGTAGCACTGTATCTGCTGTCATCTTGCTCTTATAATTTAATGTCCTTATAAATTAAAAACTTATAATCAAATAGCATCAACGGTGCGTCAACGTAACCTTTTCAAGGAAATCGTTAATCGTTTAAATTGTCTCAAAGCATTAATCTAAAGCAAGCATAACAATATCCATTTTATATATTTTATTGTATATAAGATATTACCTAAGAGTAAATATCTTTAAGACTGATTATGTATTTCTTTTTTCAATGAGATAATATATAAAAATATAAACATTACGAAAAGGTATTATGTCAGATGTTACTAAATTATCTGTGGTAGGATTAAAGTCTTGACATGCCAAGACTCTGGACCGAATCGTGATTGTAATAATTACACATAAAACACCCGCCAATAACACAAGTCGTTGCCAAATTTCGAATTCAAAAGTACATTTTTGTTCTACCTGCCTCCCTCAAGATAAGTGTAATAAAAGTTCTCTAATGCGAAAACTTGGTAATGTTATCGGGATACGTGATCTCGCCTTTTCGTTGAACGTTCCAACTAATGTTTTTCGATTTTCAAACTTTTGGAAACAAAAAACCTAATTTGGTGAATCGTGGTTACTGGGAATAACTATTTGCTAGTGAATTGTTTATTTAATCTGTTAAAACTATTCAGAAATAAAACCTTTTTGATATTTTTTTATATAGAACTACGATTATGGTTAATAATTTATTTGATATATCGATACAGAAAAAGTTTTAAATGTTGGCAACGCATTGATCATAACAAAGAAGACAGAACTCATCATGAGCCTATTTATTTAACTTGGTGGTTGGGCTTTGTACAAACCCGTTTTCTTATGTGCCACCCACTCATGATATATTCTACTGCCAAACAGCAATACTTACTGTTGTTATGTTCCAGTTTGCAGGGTGAGTAAGTCAGTGTAACTACAGGCACAAGGGGTAAAACATCTTTGTTTCCAAAGATTTGTGACACATTGGTGATGTAAGATAATGGTTAATATTTCTTACAGACACAATGTCTTTCGGCGGTGGTGAGCAATTCCAATCAAAAAGCTTATATGTCCTACCTATATATATATATATATATATCCCATACACATACGAAAGTCGAAATCCAAGCTTGAAGTAACAATTATGACCAAATTACCATTTTTATACTATATAACTCACCCTCATAGTGCTGTGCATAAGGGTGTGAAGAATATCAGCGAAATCGGTTAGAGGGAACTGATCAAAAGAGCCACACATACTAATAGGAGAAATTGCATAAAAGCTTGTAATTAATTAGTGGTATTTGAGGTGGTGTATGAACCGGCTTTATATTAAAATCCAGTTTTCATCGCTAGAACAGTCTCTAAAAGAGAAATTAAGCAAGCAAAATAAAAATTAGAATATAAAATATTTCGATTCGTAAAACAATGGTAACACCAGCCAGCCAAGCGTGCTCGGCAAATTCTTTAAGGCATTATCCGCTAAGTTATTATCGGCTCTACGGATAGCTACGTACGATTTGCCGTTGAGTCTCTCCATATGATACTTTTCATACGTATATAATTAACAAATTTATATCGATGGCAAGTCTAAAATTATTTATTTCTTGTACTGGATCTTACATTCTTGTCATACTAAAATAAAATTAAAATAAAAAACCATAGTGATTTTCTATATATTTTTTTTGTTTTTTTTTATAAATTATTTTCTGTATGTTAATTATGATTTTTCGTATCGATGAACGCTTTCTTATCTGAAACAAAAGAAAATGTTTTTTGTATTATTATTAAACGATGATAAATATCTAAATGGACCACAAACAAATCACATTTCTATTGTATAATGGAATTGAATGACTGAAATTATATAAGGACTCTTTTCGTTTACTTTTTGCTTTAAGAAAAATAGTTCATCTTATTATTAATAATAATAATGTATATTATAATAAAAGCATTGAAAGATCGCAAAAATCAATATATACAGTACAGAATTAGACGTATTCATAAGCGTTATCTTCTATGCATAAAATAAAATCACTTTAATTAGCCATAAAAGACTCAGTGTCTCCGATAACAAAGAACTTAACATTACAAAGTGAAATAGGATGAAATAGAATAAAATCCGCATCAAATATCAGCGTGTAGGTCCACTATCAGAGGTCCAGGTAAATTTTAATTTCCATGCAAATGCAAGACACGGTTGGTTAATCTAGAGCTCAGCTCTGGATCGCGTTTAATGAAGCCCGCTTTAGATATTCTTCTAGGTTTTAAACAATTTTATCAAATCAAATGTATGGAAAAAAAATCAGAATTCAAAGTAAAACATGATAAGCTTTATTGTTATTTTGTTAATTGAAATAATTGTATCGACTTTGTTCGCATTTTTTAATTTTTAGACCATTTTTTGTTATTTTATGCTGGACAAAGAAATAAATGAATCAATTTATGCACTACAAATTAATAATTGACAATGTTTCCATTCTATTTTCAAAACAAAATTGGCGATAATTAATTCTGTTTTTTTAATCTGTTATTTTTTTAAATCTAAGATGTTAAATTGTAGAACTTAAACCAATAAATTATGTACAAAAAGTGTACAGTACTAAAACACATACATTTATAATAATAGTTATATATCTCTACGTAATAAATATTTTTTATATAAAATCAAAATAAAAAAAACATTAACAACAAATACAAATATACCATAAATACACTGTATTAAAAAACCTATAATATATAAATAATAACCAGAAAATTACATCAGAAGTCTTGAGGTATTCGCGAAAAGATATTCGGTGGAATTAAAACAACATTCGGAGAGAAAAGTGGTTCCCCCACCGCCCTCTCTCCACGGGGGGGCCAGTCGCAAGATGGCTCCTTTTAAATGGGGTGGACGGTGGAATAAAAGTGTGCACCTTGGTGGGTGGGGGCATTCGATTTGCTGCGAAATTTTAATTGGTTGCTTGGTGTCGTATATTTTTACTTTTTCTAAATTTTATTTCTACCGTAGGGTTTGTGCGATATAATATACTTGATTTGTTGTAGGTGATTGTACTTTAAAGTGTTTATAATATGATTATAATTAAAAATTGTCCCTAAACATTTTAAATTTGGAATAATTGTTATTAAAAACGTAAAATAAATTCTTAAATTTTGTAATATACATATTATATACCGTTTATAAATAAGATCTTCTAAATTATTATATCTATATTTATGTAATGAATTACGTCATATAGAATTTTCTCAAATATTTCGTAGGCTTAGAAAGAGACATATTTAGAAAATATATTATCAGCTTTAGGATGAGACACAAATATTATAATATTTATTATCGTGCAAGGAGACAGATGGTACACCTGGTGGTATGTGTGGTGCTGGTGTATGTGGTCACCTTACTTGTTAACATTCCTTTTATTGATAAACCACAAATACTTGTTTGTCGGTAAATTAAAATTGGATAAAAAAACTATTTACTATTTATTTTTGTCATTGCACAATCTAAAAGGATAATTTAAAAATATTATAAGAAGCAACGAAATATTTTGATTAAGCGATTATTTATGAAAGTTTTCAAGCATCTACGGAAACTTAAACTTCAGTACACATGTGATCTAGTCAAGTTTAGTCAAAAACATACTTGAATGATATAAAATAGAGTTCAAAATTGTTTAACGTGTTAGTTAACCTTTATAAGAATGGGAAACGTACGTTGATTCATTTGAAGCCTTGAAATAAGGTCAGTGTGATATATAAACAAACACATGTAAGCTTACACACACATACATAAAAACTAAATAAACAACATTGCCTATTATTTTGCTCAATTGTTCTCGTTTCTGGACGTAGAACATATTCTAGGAATATATTTATTAATTATTAAAGTGCTTTAAAATTGAATCTGACATAAAAAAACCTTGAGACCATGGCTATTCAATGCATGGAGACAGGATGAATGGCAGTGATGGGCAAATACATTTTTAAAGGTAAAAAGTTTTCCTAATGTAAATATTTATGATGATGATCCTTCTCACCGATTTCGACCAGAGCTTAGATAACCGCGTAGAATATATTATAGTGCTAAAATTTCAACTCAGATGCAGTATCATACCCTCACTGTCATAATCCGATGCCAATCCAACACAACCGGAAAGAATTCACGTGCTTTCTCTAATCTACTCTCCGATGGAAAAACCCAATAACTTTTTGTCGGCCCAATCTGGAATCTGAATAAAGAATATATATATAAATATATATATAGCCGAGATGGCCTAGTGGTAAGAACGCGTGAATCTTAACCGATGATCGCGGGTTCAAACCCGGGCATGCACCACTGAATTTTCATGTGCTTAATTTGTGTTTATAATTCATCTCGTGCTTAACGGTGAAGGAAAACATCGTGAGGAAACCTGCATGTGTCTATTTTCATTGAAATTCTGCCACATGTGTATTCTACCAACCCGCATTGGAGCAGCGTGGTGGAATAAGCTCCAAACCTTCTCCTCAAAAGGGAGAGGAGGCCTTAGCCCAGCAGTGGGACATTAACGGGCTGTTAATATATATATATATATATATATATATATATATATATATATATATATATATATATATATATATTTAATACATTAATTCTATAGTAAATGATCAGATATTATTTTTATTTTTTATGTTATTGGTAGGCGGACGGACTAATGGCCCATAGACATTGGCGATGTAAGAAGCATTAACCATTCCTTACATCGCCAATGCGCCACCAACCTTGGTACGAAGATGTTATGTCCCTTGTGCCTGTAATTACACTGGCTCACTCACCCTTCAAGCCGCCACGCAATAATACTAAGTATTGCTGTTTGCGGTAGAGTATCTCATGACCCACTCATGTACCCAGATGCACTTGCACAAAACCCTACCACCCAGTGAAGATATATATAAGAATAAATATATAATAAAAACATTATTTATTTTAAATTACTAAATCTTTTAACGCGCAAAGAATATTTATATCACTACCTGATATAATTATGTAATATTGTTGTGATTACAATTATTAATGATCATTTATAGGTTTGCAATCAATCAAGGAACAGAAATACAAAACAAATGTCTTTGCTGAATTTAATTTAAAAAAAAAAACAGTAAAAATTGCGTTCTAAATTTAAATTGCGGTGCCCGTTCCCATTCGTCTTCAGATGACTCTTGCTTTTTTATTCCGCCATAATTTCGAAAGCATAATTAATCGCCCGCCGCCCGCCTTAATTGAATCACCCCTTCCCCCTAACGTCCCCCAGGAAAAACAACCCTTTCTTATTTTTCCTTGTCCCCCTTGCAAGACGATAAATCCTTGGTAGAGACAGCGGGAGATATCTTGCAAAGTCTTTGCTGATGAATAAAATTTGTCTACACCTTATTTCAGTGAAATAAGAGTTATTTTCAATTGATATTTTTTAATTTGTTGATGTATAAGTCGGTTTTTAAAACAAGAAAAACCCTACGCAATTCGTCATTCGAATTCCGCGGGCGTATAATGACGCTTCCATTTTGAAATCGCGGCGTTTGAATTTCGAACGTTATATTCTTCGACTGGACTCTAGAAAATATATCACAAAAAATTTGCCTATTTCTTACATTTTTTTTTATAAATACTGTTAAGCCTTATCATGGGCCTTTATTTTTTTTAATACGTTTATATATTTTGATACTGAATATTTGGTTTCAGTCTATTAGCATGTCTTTTATATATAAAAATATTTTATTGAATATTTAATCTTATACTTACATACAAAAGGATAGCGTATATTGTTTAATTCGTACGACTTATCAAAACTCTGGAGGCGTGAAAATATTTTTTTAATATTTTCATTGCTATATACAGTAGAAAATATTCTTCCAAATGAAAAAAAATCTTACATTACTTAGTCTTTTTTATTGAATAGGATGGCGGACGAGCATATGAAACACCTGATGGTAAGTGTTCACCAACGCCGTTAGACATTGGCATTGTATTCTTACAATGCCAATGTCTAAGGGCCATGTTAACCATCGCTTTCATCACCAATGCGCCACCAACCTTGGGAACTAAGATGTTATGTCCCTTGTGCCTGTAATTACATTGGATCACTCACCCTTCAAACCGGAATACAACAATATCAAGTACTGATGTTTTGCGGTAGAATATCTGATGAGTGGGTGGTACCTACCAAGACGAGCTTGCACAAAGCTCTACCGCCAGTAAATCATAAATCAATGATAGAATAGATAAATGTCACATCGCAGGCTGTATAATTATAAAAGTAAGAATTTGAAAACTAAGAAAAATTATCCTGCTAAGTGTGTCAGGTTTATAACGTGTACTAGTATAAAAATTGCAAATTTACAAAGAATAAGAAAAACCGATAGAATGGTTAATAAATATTTTATATTATTTAAAGAGACAAAAATACCTACTCTTTCAAAATGTTAATAATAATAAGATGCGATCCTACCGTGACGTACCACCCTCGATTAAGACGGGGTTTCGTTTTTTAGGGGCACCATTGCCCTCTAAAGCGTTACCACTCAAGGCAGACCTCTAGGTCCCTTTTTGGTTCATCTTATATACCGTTGACTAAAATGTGATTCATATTAAGGGAAGGTCAACTTAGAATTGACGCCTTGAAGGGGAAAAGAAGAAATAAATGTACAGGGGGTATTTTAAATTACTAAGAGCGACTGCTTCAGCGATTTGTTTTGTTTCTTCGAATAATTTGCATTTTACTTACGTAATTAAAAGTCGAAACTTTACCAATTCCAATTAAAAATTTATCGGAATAATACTTGAGCACACTTATATTTTTATGCACTGACGAAAGTTAGCATTTTAGATTTGTATTTTTTAATATTAATTCTTGTGTAATTGTGAAATGTAAAGTTGTTAGTGAATTAATTAAAAAAAAGTGTTTTAGTGTGATGTGACTTTAGGTGAAAATTGTATATTGACTTTTTCTTCTGCCTCTCAACTATCGAAGGTTGGCCGTCATCTCGTCATCTTCGTCCACCACCGTCCTTTGCCAAACGACAAAGTTGAGCAAATGGCTATCCTGGTATATAGACGTTATAGTCCTTTAAAAGACTTTAAATTACGGTTAAATATTTACTAGTTCCACTGTGTTATTACAAGTTGAATAATTTTTTTAATGATACATTCCATATTTAATTATTATAAATTATAATAATTAAATAAATAAAATAAAAAAAAACTACAATTGATAATAATTCTTAAAGACTTAGTTTCATAGAATTAATACTAATTAAAAAGTAATAAGAGGCTTCACAGCAAATTTACCAAAAACTTTGAAAATCCATTATTAATTTGGATCCGTTGAAATCACCCTCGCACCCCCATAATGTACACCATTTTATATAAAAGCCCTTCTAAAAATGCACTCAGACATTTAAAGATATAATTAAGGGGGTGGGCACGCCCTTAGGGAAATTCGCCTTCTTTTGACGTTTTAAAGACCCCTTTTCTTGCCCTTGCATCAAATAAGTGTTTTAATATAGGAACGATCTAGATAAGCTAAAATAATATAATAAGGTATATAGAAAAAATCTTAT
This sequence comes from Nymphalis io, assembly GCF_905147045.1. Classification (NCBI taxonomy): domain Eukaryota; kingdom Metazoa; phylum Arthropoda; class Insecta; order Lepidoptera; family Nymphalidae; genus Nymphalis; species Nymphalis io. The sequence goes on from NC_065911.1 coordinate 3,180,686, forward strand.
CAGTCTAATTAATAAGACTTATTTTGTTTCTTTGTCTTCGTGTAAAGAAGAAAAAGAAATGGGAGAGCCCTAACTGATTATTCGGCTGTTCAACCTTCGGATAAAACGAAAAGATTAAAGCCTAATTTGAGTAGATCATATTTATTTAAAGCAACATCCGAGTGGCCTTAAAAACGTGATGAAGCAAGTTGCAAAGAAAATTTATTCGAAAGACGTTGGACAAAAACGATTATTTTACACTTCTTGAAATGACATAAATTTTTTTAGTTTGACAGTAATTATCATTGTATATAATCTTGTAAACTGTATGTATTTAGTGAGAATGTTAACGACTTAAGTTGATACTAAATTAAATGTAATGATTATAAAAATATTAATAAGAATATATACATAAAATTAAATTAAATCTAAATTTGGCTCTTCTATCTATCTACGTCAATGTTATATTCACCCTACGATCGTTTAAGAGTATATAGCTCATAATTACCGAACGAACGTAGCCCAAAGTTTTATAGTACTTCAGAGAAACATCTTCAGTTATTATTATTCTTCATGGCTTATTTATATTTTAATGATCAACATTAACATGTTTAATGAATACACATTTCTTTTCTCAAGATAGTTTATAATGTTTCATCAGAAAATTATGCAATAATAAATCAAAGCCAATTAATAAAAGCGCAATCCAAAACAAGTAATAATGAAAGAAATAACGGCGGGACCTTGATTGAGAGAGAGAATAAAAATTCCCATTAAAACGACAAGAAGCACAACATTTGTCGTTCAAAATTGGCGGGTAAATTTCCCACGTCACCGACGAGGGACGTGTTAAAAAAAAACAGTTAAAAAGGCGGGAAAAATAAGGAAAAAGCGAAGAGAACCGGGTATTATCCATGTTAATTCCCGGGCTAATTTAATTCACGCCTAATTCTATTTGCCGAGCAAAACGGGGAGGTGATAATTGTAGGACAGTTTTTTGTGACACGGACGAAGGAAAATGGGGATATATTTTTTTCAACGTTAAGTAATCCTTTCTTTTTAGGGCGTGGGAAATTATCCTTTTGTATAAATACGACCTTTTTACACTTACCTTTTCTAATTTCACTTCACTTTCACTTTAGATTTTAAGAATGTTTTCGACTTTACGTGTCACGATGATCACCGTTAAAGGTAAAATCAAAACTGACCAACACTTTTTGTTAGACGGTAGGCGACATTAGTAATAATATTAGAAACTTATAACCCTTTTGATTTGATACCGGTTTTGGACAAAACACGTGAAAGTGACCGGCATGCCCCAGGGGTCAGTTTTAGAGCCGTTATTGTCTATTTTTTGAATAGGACTGGTCAATCTGGTTTCGCTGACCCTTCCTTATCCTTTTAAATGTTTTGTAAGTGTAGGGATTTGAATGTGCAGCTGCTACTTTGGGACTGGTTTGGTGACGAAACGATTTTGTTAACCTATGTTTTCATATTTTTAGATTCCAAAACTTAGAATTTATTTTTCGCATTCCATTGTCGTTACTACATTATACCGTCGGGTTTAAAATATATATTAATAATAATTTACTATCATACAACTGTGATATACATGTATAACATATCATATTTCGTTTCTTAATAATGGCATTACTTATAAACGTTGCTCAGCGTCTGTTTATTTAAACACTGATTTCGCTCTTTTTGTCATTATTGATTTGTCATTCGAAAGAAGAAGATACAGCATTGTTTTACTAATACCCGCTAAGCAAATTTTATAAGCAAGACTTACTAAACTTATCATTTTAAAACTTGATAAAATTAAAATTTACAGCTGACAATTCACAAAGCATTACTTCGCTATAACGTTGTATTTGATGCATTTAAATTAGTAGGAAACGATGTATAATTTGAAAAAGGCTATAATAAACAATTTATAATGCCCGCCTACACCGCGCTCTGTCATTAGATATACTTGATCATTTTAAAATGACAGTTATTTAAAATGTAACATGAATAACCAAACTCACAATGATATTCAGAGTTCCTTTTTTAAATGGTAACGAGACAAATAAATATATAAAAGAATTAGACATAAACTAAATACGTATGTGATAGATTGACTAAGACTTGAAAGATTAGAAATTGTTATGTCAAACTAGCTGTGCCCAGGCCAGGATTTATGCCTAGGCATGCAGACAAGGGATCCCACCCAGACAATAATAATATAATTTTACTCTAACCACTTCGTAACGGACTCAAATGTTCAAATACCTAGGGGACTCCGGGCTTGTAAGTCCGGGCTTGACTATACCAGAATTCAGTTGGTTATTCTGAAGCAACTCGGTAGCACTTTTTCTTCCGGCTTAAACACGAAGACTAGCTTCTTGTTTCACTCTTAGAAGACTCGTATTTAAAATAAATGAAAAAATAAAACTATAATAGCTACTTACGTGTCTTTTGAGCACAATCATTCACGTGAAGTCAAGCACGCGAATTCTCGATAAAATTAAATCAAAAGTTGTCGGTTTTTATCGATTATTTTACAAACTAAACTCAACTGGTACCATCTGATTAGGTTAACTTTCTGGATTTAACTAGTTTTTGTCAGGCTTCTAAACGTAACGAACTGCTCTTGTGATTTTATTTGCAGCGACAAATTGTTAAATATTGACTTTAGAACAGTTCAATTTTTCATATTTGTTTCAATTATGTGAGAGTAAATACAGACACAAGAGTCATAACATCTTAGTTCCCAAGGTCGACGCGTTAACTTTCTTACAGTGTGAGCGTCATTAGAATAAAAATAAATGTTAATACTTTTGCTAGAATAAACAAATGAAATTAAAAAAAAAAGATAATGTTCCTCGCAATTAATTTTCATAGAACATTTGCAAAAAAGGTATCTGCGCTATACATTCTAATGTATTGAATTCACGATCAACGTTGATCCGTCTAATTATATGCTATATTTAAAGACAGTGGCGTTTCATTCCCATAACACCTCAAATAAGGATTGGACTATAGAACAACAATGGTAGTCATTGTTTTTTCGTAATAGTGTTTGTGGTAGACTACCTCACGTGTACCGAATGTAAATATCATTTATTTAATTTCACATTTATTATATATGTAAAATCTTATAAATAAACATTTTAATAAATATATTTAAAATTTAATGTTATAAATAAATATACAATTTCATTTATGAAGCTGAAGGTGGAGTCTTCATTCCAAGGTTTAAAAGTATATTTGAATAAAGTACATTTTATTTACCATGATAGAAATTTTATACAAATTCTTATCATTGTAATATAAGGTTGAACATTTTACAATCAATATAAAAACTCATTGCTCGTTTAGCAACTGACGGATGACCGGAACAAACTGATATTCAACGAAGATTTGTTAAAAAAATTCTAAATTTGAAATCAATGAACCATTACGTAACGAATATCAATAAAGAAGCCAACATTTTTTTTGTCCTTTTCCAACCCTTTCACGCCACATGTCCTTTCTTTGAACACAAAACGTGACTGCGAATAAAAAACGTATAATACTTTAGCTTTAGACCGTTGTCCATATGTCCTTTTGTTGTTTTTTTAATAATAGTCGATAGAAACACATCAATGCAATTTGGTTATGGTCAGTTTAGGGTTGCCATGCTTATAATTTTATAGGAAATATGTGTATATTTTTATTAATACAAATTGAGATTGGGAAATTATAAAATAAATACGTAGCAAGGTAAATAAAATTATTAAATTGAAAATAAGGCTTTTAAAATGAAAAAAAAACCAATACAAAAAATGTATATATGTATATATATTAATTTCAAAATAGAAATAATATATGATTTTAATTTTAATGATGTAATAGTATTTTAAAACCATGTTGTAATTCACAATAAAATTAAGTCCAGCAATATGTTCTTACATGGATACCGCTTCCCGCTAGTTTAAACCGGTTGAAACCGGAACCGACTAGATCCGGTTTTGACCAGTTGGTCACCGCTGACCCTTTCTTATACTATTGTTTGGGGTCGAAAGGTCCTTGAGCAGATGTTAACGTAAGCTGATAAGTGTTAAATTTTTATCTGCATCTATTTTTTAATTTTACGTATTTATACAGTACGAACTATTTTTAAAAATCTTTGTGTTTTTTTTTTACTGTACTGTACTTGTTTTATGTAATAATTATTGTAGTGATAAAGTCAAATTATGAAGTTAATAATACTTATTACATATACGTACTGTATACAGTCCGTGTATTAATAAGCTTGTTATTATTATTCTGTCCATTTTTTTTTTTCATAACTGTTTTTATTTATATAATTATAATCGTACCAATTGACTTATGTCCAAAAAAAGTCATATAATCTATGCAACAACAAACGTATTTAACGTTTGTGTTATTTATTTATTTGTTAACGATACTCAGACTATATTTTTTTTTAATATTAGGTAGACAGACTGGCAATTAGGCTACCTGATGGTAAGTAGTCATCAGCGTCAATGCGCAACCAACCTTGGGATATAAGTTGTGTCCCTTGTGAATGAAGTTACACTGGCGCGCTCACCCTTCAAACTAGAACATAACAATACTAAGAATTGCTGTTTGACAGTGGATTATAATGATAAGGGTTGGTATCTACCCAGGACGTGCATCAAGTAAAAAAAGTTTAGGTTTCGAGTTAATAACAAAAGTACTTAATGTTTTAACCATACTAGTATTTACTATTCCACGGCAACATCTATCTTTAAAAATCGTTTCATCTATATTTAAAAATTGTAATTCTAAGTAAAAGTAAGACGCGAGTGTGTAGTACAGACAATTAGTTGAACAGATAACGTGTAAGCATTCTAAAAACTACTTCCCGAGATCGATATCAGGAATGAGCACGAATGCTAGTACAAAGTAGGCGAAATGTAAATGCGGACTTTCCCAAATATCCCGGTTGTTTCGCAAACAATTTGTAAGGCAAATTTTTAGTGTGACGTCGCCCGGATTTCCTTCGCCGAGTTAACTATTCCTCTCGCCGGATAACCTGTGTAAATCTTACATTAGTACTGCTGTGTACAGCCTCAGGAGATAATGTCACAATGGAACTTTGTTTTACTCCTCTTTTTCCGCCCCTTTATAATATTGAATAATTTACAAAGTAATTGGTTAGGTCGGCTTAAGTACCCTTCAGACATGGCTATTTTACAGGCACAAGTTAGTTTTTATAATAAGTGGCGCATTGACGGTGTAAGAAATTTATGCACATTGGCAGAGTATATTGACGAAGGACTTACCTTCTTAAAATAAATTTATTTAATTAAATATTGATCATAAAGATTTTTGGTGTTTTTCCTCTGTATGTACGCAATGTAAGTGCGTTTTCTTTATGTCAGATGATTGCGCAGCATACTATGATACATTTTTGTCTGTCTATCCGCGCGTTCCTTATTGAAGTATGAGTGATATGCGACAGGAGATGTGGTTTGAACCTTTATATCGTTATAAAAATAAAAATAAAAAGTGTTTGATCAATCACAACCCTTTAAAATATATTATAGCTTACGTACAATATTTTATTTTTAACTTTGAACTGGAATTACCAATGTAAAATTAAATAAAATACAATAAGATAAGCAATTTATATTTAGGCCCTCTCTGAATAGCAGCGTTGTGTATGAATGGTCACCAATGCTAAAGCTTATGCTGATGTTTATGTTAACTAAGCTATTTTTTCATGACTGTGTTTATTTAAGTACCTTATTACAGATATTGATAAGATAAATATAGGAATAGCAAAAACGATACATTTTAGAACTACACACGCATCACAATCGCGAATATAAATGCGAGTTAATTCTTAAAAAAAAGTGTTATTATATTTAAAGGTTCACACATGATTTGTGCCTTCTTCAGCGCCTGTACCGCATATCTGGGGAAGGCTGCAATAATTCGCCGGTGTTTTCGCGAATTCTTCCCGCGCCACACACTCGCCTTCCGCTCGCATACCTCCGCCGCGCCGCTTACACCCTGGTAACTTTGTCACGATACATTGTACAAATTCATTTTTTTAATTAAATTCATATTGTTATTGGAGTTAATTAGATTATATATCTTACTGAGTTTTTTTTTATATATCGTATTGTCTGGTCATGACCAACGATCTGCTGATTCTTGAGCTTAAATTGATATTTCCATTCCCATGAATTACCTAAGACCACTCAACTACTGATGTATAAATATATCGCTAATAAATATTTAATTTAATGTATAACATAAATTTACTACTAATTTTATTACTATTCTAAGACTTTCCTATTTTCACCAGTTATAGGATATGGACGAATTTGTCTGTCATATGTCGGAAAGTTAAATATACAAAAATCTATTTTTTTATACGACAACACCAGTAAACATTTCTAAAGCCATTCATTTTAAATGATGAAAATATATATGTTTTAATATCATATTCAACCACGGACTATATTATTATATACATTATAGTTGAGTGATTTTTTTTTATAATTGACATAAACACCGGTCCACGCAACCATTGATCGCATTAAATCGTTAAAAACTATCACGATACTATTGAAAAATGCATCGTAAACAACAGGTGAACTGTCATACTAAACACATGATCGTTGTGGTTTCCACAGATTATTAAAGTAACAGATGATTTATCAAAGAGGTTTTAATATTAATTTTATTTGACATTTATTATACAATAAATTATATAAAAGCACCTAAATTCCTTAGGTATTCCTTTTTTAATTGGTTTAATAAAAAAAAGGTAATAGTTTTAATTCTTTTTACTGGTTGAGAAAAGCGAGTGATTAGTTAAACAATGATGTCTTCTTTCGAATGTCAAATCAATAATGACAGAAAGAGCGAGAGTGTTTAACTGAACAGTCGCTAAGTAACGTTTATTAGTAAAGGCGCTTTGATTTTAAATGTTATATAAATTTACAGTTGCGGTTTTAACATTAAATTTAAAACAAAAATATTTATTTATTTTACTATTAATAAATAAACCTTTAGTATTAATCTATGAGAACATGTAAACAAGGTGTCAAAATAGAAGTTATTCGAATCAATTTATTGAAAGTTAAAGAACATCCTTTTGTTAGTAATAAAAAAAGACGTTTCATCATATTTTAGACCTTAAGTTATTGTAATAAGGCGTAAATTTGAAACGTCTACTTTGAACGGTTGTAACAAATGGTGTGACATACTGTCGAACCCAAGATTTATAAAAAGGCAATAAGGACGAACATTGCTTGCGTTATCTATAAAAAAAATTGTTAACTTTCGGTTTTCGAATTGATTTCGATAGTTTTTAAATAAATATTGATATAAGGGTCGGAAGTTGGTGATTTATAAGAAAGTGGTAGAATCGATTTTACGGTAAAAAATATATCGATAGGAATTTACGATTTACGACGGTTTGAACTAATCCATATGTTGTGATGTGTTATAATATTTATTTGGTGTTGTACTTTTTGACTTTATATAATTTGAATAATTAACATCATTCGAAATTTAAAATAATGAGTGTAAGAATAGGTTTTTACACGATGGCACTTCAGGTTAGTTTACAATATCACGTTATTGATCCTATTGTAAGAAGTTAGGCTTTAAGAATTCCATAAATTCATAGTTATTATGGATTGCGAAAGTTAGTTTATTTGTTTGTTTGTTACGCTTTTACATCTTAACTACTCAACCGATCAATATAAAATTTTCCATACACGTTGTCAGTATTACATAAAAGGACATAGGGTACATAATACCCCCCTCTCCTCCCAATGACGTGGTCAAAATCCCGGGCGACTAGTGAGTAAATTTTTCGTAATTATAGAATGTATTTTTTTTTTAAATAAGTTTTGCTTTAAATCGTGTACTTAAAGTTAAACTTACTTTTCAATTCTCAATAAAACCTTTATGTTATTAAAACTTTTTGTATTATTTATAGTATAACGATTTTTAACAAAAGGGCTAATGATGAAGCGATGACCTCTTTGCAAAACATGCCTTATAAGTTATAAATTACAATCAATACGTTGCAACTATATAATTAAAACTGGATTGTCTCTTGTTTTTGTGTAGTGTACACTGGCTTTTTTTTATAGAATAGGAAGGTGGACGAGCATATGGGCCACCTGATGGTAAGTGGTCACCAAACGCCCTTAGACATTGGCATTGTAAGAAATGTCAACAATCGCTTATAGCCAATGCGCCACCAACCTTGGGAACTAAGATTTTATGTCCCTTGTGCCTGTAATTACACTGGCTCACTCACCCTTCAAACCGGAACACAACAATATCAAGTATTGCTGTTTTGCGGTAGAATATCTGATGAGTGGGTGGTACCTACCCAGACGAGTTTGCACAAAGCCCTACCACCAGTTAACACTCACTCACACTTTAAAGAAATACTGGAATATAAAGTATCGATGTATATATGTATGTATATAGGAGAATAAGTATACATATGGTGGTTCCTCCAATACAAAGTGCATTTGTCATTATATTAACACAGTAATCTTAAAAGAAACTTCACACTTGGCAAAAGAAGAAATTTTGCGTTTTATTATGAAACGTTTCTTTGGTTATTATCTAAAAACAATAACTTAATTACAATAAAACTCTAAATAAGATAGAAGAAAATTATCCGCTTCGATTCTTCTTAACCTAAATATATACAGCCTCCAAGCTCACGGACCCTAGCCTCAGCTATGTAAGTGCAATTTAAAATGTAAATTACGGAGCAAAGAAGTAGGGGCCCCTCGCCAACTTGGAGCAGCCTGTATACGAGCGTTTCAATTTATAATGTTCAAAATACAAATTATTGATATCGTAAATTGAACTTTATTTCATAAATGATTAAGTTGTTTTTTTGGTTAAACGGTTTCTTGAGTTACAGCGTTAATGTTGCTTAAAGTTTTTTGAAGAGATAAATTTAATGTGATACAATATAAGTTTTATGTTAACGCAATAAGATCGATTTTAGCTTAACGTTTAAGTATTGGAAATAAGACGTTCTAGTTATATTTTTTATATTTCTTCGCAAGTAAAGGATTTGTTTTGCAAGAAAATGTGAGTTAAGAAGCGGACGCCGTCTTCGTAGTTTAATTTATTTCTAAAAGGATATTTAATTATCAACGCCTTAATTATATATTTAATATCCTTCAGTATTTCGTTTTAATTTTATATTTTAGTACATAGTTTACTTTAAAAAATTAATAACTTCTAGACTTGGTGCAAGCTGGTCTGGGTAGGTTAGATATTCTACCCTTAAACAGCAATACTGAGTATTGTTGTGTTCCAGTTTGAGCCAGTGAAACTATGTACAAGGGACATAACATCTTTGTTCCCAAGGTTGGTGGGACATTGGCAACGTAAGGAATGGTCAATAATTCTTACAGCGCCAATGGGCGACCATGTACCACCAGGTGGGCTATTTTCCCGTCCACCTACTTATTTCATAAAAAGAAAAATACATCTCAAGTCTAGTCTATGGGCAAATATTATATTTATTATTTTGGTATTCCATTAATTTGACATTTTGTATATAAGTAAGTAACAGCCTGTAAATGTTCCACTACTGGGCTAAGGCCTCCTCTCCCTTTTTGAGGAGAAGGTTTGGAGCTTATTCCACGACACTGCTCCAATGCGGGTTGGTGGAATACATATGTGGCAGAATTTGATGAAATTAGACACATGCAGGTTTCCTCAAGATGTTTTCCTTCACCGAAAAGCACGAGATGAATTATAATCACAAATTAAGCACATGAAAATTCAGTGGTGCTTGCCCGGGTTTGAACCCACGTTCATCGGTTAAGATTCACGCGTACTTATCACTTGGACATCTCGACTTAAAGACATTCGTATATCTGTTCCAGATTAATATACTTTGACACCGGTTGAAGGATTAACAGCGTGTTACACATGACGTAAAGTCAGCCGCCGGCTGTCGAACGTTACGCAAGTAACTGCTTTTTACATGTTTAAGTTATCGTTCACACTATCCGATCACATTCGATAACACGATATAACGCTGTACGTAGTATCCTGACTCTCGGGGCCTATTGTTATACTACGTCAATACACGCCGCGGATTGATTGGCTACTTAGGAGACCTTCACGTCAGTAGGCGCCAGTTTTGGTTTTCAGTTTGGAAGATGAGCAGATGTAATTACAAACATAAAATCTTAGCTTCTAAAATTGGTTGCGCATTGTAAATGTTAATGGTGGTTAATATTTTTACAGAACCAATGCATATGGCCGATGGTGACCAAGTGGTCGCCATGGTTAGGTTATGGTCACATAGTAAGTACCATCAATGTAACACATTTCCCAGTCTACCTACTCATTTTAATTTAAAACACATTTTATAATATTGTTGTCGCTAATAAAAATGTATAAAATACTACTAATTATAAGTACATAATAGTTCGAATAGACATTGAATATTTGAGGCAATCACGTCATGACATTTACCCTCTTATGTAATAAGTATCTTTCTTTTTACCTGTTCTCCTGAGTAGTGCGTTTCCGTAAGAACTCATATCATTACTCACCAGTGAAATATTGACAACAGACTTATGACGATGTACTATTTTGATTTGTGTGTTCTTGTAATAAGCCGAGATGGCGCAGTGGTAAGAACGCGTGAATCTTAACCGATGATCGTGGATTCAAACACGGGCAAGCACCACTGAATGTAATGCGCTTCATTTGTGTTTATAATTCATCTCGTGCTTTTCGGTGAAGGAAAACATCTTGAGGAAACCTGCATGTGTCTAATTTCATCAAATTCTGCCACATATGTATTCCACCAACCCGCATTGGAGCAGTGTGGTGGAATAAGCTCCAACCCTTCTCCTCAAAAAAAGAGAGGAGGTCTTAGCCCAGCAGTGGGACAGTCACTGTTACTTTACTATACAAGTCAAATTAAGAAGCTTTTTTGTTACCAACCACACCCTTAAATCCAGAATAGAATTTTTTAATAAAAAGAACAAGATCTAAACGAACTTCATGATGGTAGTAGGTCACTTCTATTGGTATAGAGATCACACCGAAAATTACAAATACCTACACACGTACACGTAATTACACAATAATAAACTTATGCTTCAATCCTTTGTGACTTTGTGTAGTGTAAACTATTCCTAATATTCACAAAGCAACGCTAACCATATCAACCAGAGATGAGAGTTAACCATCTGAAATAAAAATCCGAAAGAAATATGTTTATCATTTAAATCATTTATATCGACCAAACAGGGATCATAAATACAAATAAATAGTAAAAAGACAAAAATTACAGTAATAAAAATCTGAATTAAATCAAATTAATTCAAATTCACACTAATCAAAAGAATCAATCAGATTTAATTATATTAAACTAGACTAAATCAAATATATAAAATTAAATTAGATTAAATTAACCTCCATTAAATTAACCGTAACAGCATGTGAATGTCCCACTGCTGGGCTAAAGGCCTCCTCTCCTCTTTTTGAGGAGAAGGTTTGGAGCTTATTCCACCACGCTGCTCCAATGCGGGTTGGTAGAATTCACATGTGGCAGAATTTCAGTGAAATTCGACACATGCAGGTTTCCTCACGATGTTTTCCTTCACCGTAAAGCACGAGATGAATTATAATCACAAATTAAGCACATGAAAATTCAGTGGTGCTTGCCCGGGTTTGAACCCACGATCATCGACTAAGATTCACGCGTTCTTACCACCGGGCCATCTCGGCTTTAATTTATCATTAAATTAAATCAAAAATAAATTTAAATTAAACATTTATTTGATGTTTTGTATTTTATTGTAAAATTGTTATATTTGTTTTAGGACAGCGTTACCTTGTAATAATCGTATTCCCCTTTTAAAATTCGGACAATCGAAAATTTACCTGGTGATAGGGCTTTTTGCAGGATCGTCTGGGTACCACGCAGTCGTCAGATAATCTACCGCAAAACAACAGCATTGTTGTGTTTCGGTTTGGAGGGTGAGCCAGTGTAATTACAGGCACGAGTGACGTAAGATCTTAGTTCCCAAGGTTGGTGGCGCATTGGCGATGCAAAGTATGGTTAATATTTCCTACAATGCCACTGTCTATAGGCGGTGGTGACTTTACCATCAGGTGGCCCATTTATCCGTCCATTGTATAAAAAAATCGAAATAATTTTTCATCCGTAACTACTCTGATATATACTCAAAGCCTTAACGTTATCTAACGGCTGTCTAATTAATCAATGACTTCTCTCTTTCTATCATCATAGATTTGACAATCGAGAGAAGAAGACAGATTGTTTAACTAATCACCCCCTAAACGTTTATAAGGAACGTCGTAATATTTTGTCCCTTTGTATCTCTACAGTAACAGCCTGTTAATGTCCCACTGCTGGGCTAAGGCCTCCTCTCCCTTTTTGAGGAGTAGATTTGGAACTTTAACACCACGCTGCTCCAACACGGATTGGTAGAATACAAATGTACCATAATTTCAATGAAATTAGACACATGCAAGTTTCCTCACGATGTTTTCCTTCACCGTCAAGCACGAGATGAATTGTAAACACAAATTAAGCACATGAAAATTCAGTGGTGCTTGCCCGGGTTTGAATCCACGACCATCGGTTAAGATTCACGCATTCTAACCTCTCCGTTCTAACTAAATGTATGTATATAAAATGTTCACATCCTAAACACAAATATATTGCATTTATGAACAAACAAACAGTCACTCGATACCAGCCGATCGAGCTGCGAAACTTTATAAACGAGTAACAAAATACCTACTCTCCGTATCGTAGCAACGGAGACCATTCCTTTTTTCTCCTCCCGGGGAGTGGGGGGTGATGGGGAGGGGAGGGCCGAGAAATGGAAAACTCGGGAAAATTGTAGCATTCTTGAGGCGACGCCGCTCACACCTTCTTAGCCAGGGGTTGGTAACATTTTTTGTTATATTCTTACCTGAAAAGCGGTTTTTTATCGATTTAACAAAATATAAGCTAAAATAATGGCTGTATTTTTAAATATATGTTTATAAAATGGCTAACAATACAACTAGTAAGAGGAGTATATATATATTTGTGGCCACCAACGCCCATAGACATCGGTATTGTAAGAAATGTTAACCATCGCTTAAATCGCCAATGCGCCACCAACCTTGGGAACTAAAATGTTATGTCCCTTGTGCCCGTAATAACACTGGCTCACTCACCCTTCAAACCGGAACATAACAATACTAAGTACTGCTGTTTTGCGGTAGAATATCTGATAAGTAGGTGGTACCGTGGTACCTACCCAGACAAGCTTGCACATAGCCCTACCACCAGTTAAAAGTAATATTTAATCAAGTCCTATCAATAGCTCAATATAGGTACATATTACGTATCGCTATTATTTTTAAAAAATTTCAATTCATTTCCAATTAAAGTAAATTACTCGTATTTTTAACATTTTAATTATATAAATTCAACTGCTATACTAAGCAACGTAAAGTTTAAGAAAAGGTGTCGCACCCCTGTCTCAGCGTGGAACGTAAAAAGGAGCGCTGTGTCGGACGTACCCCCTCCCCACCCCAGCGCTACGGACAGCGTCGCTGGGGCGGACTTGGGATGCTGTATAATACAAAATATAAATTATTTTTTCGTGTAGAATTTGAAAATCGAATTTGACAACGTTTCTATAAGTAACGTTCGAGTGTAATGTTTCTATTGTAAAATACTTTCAAACCAAAACCTCGAAAATACATTTTCTTTACCTTAAATTTAAGTAGAAATTTACAAACTATTTAAAAAAAAAATAGTACTTTAAAATAATACTGTAAACTCACGACAAACTTTTTTATCATATAAAAATTTGTAATGTAACAAAATGAAAACTACATCATTTTGTTTACTTCAAAGTTTATTTTTTTCTTTTTATATTATTTAAATAAAATTTTATTAAATATGTTTTTTACTGTACAATTGGATTTATAAGAAGTGTTTTAAATATCAAATTAAAATGTTGGAATTTAATCAGTGGCTATATTATAAGGAGAATAAAATCCAGACTTTTTTTATTCTGCCTACCAGATTGCTATTATACTGTTAGATTATTGTTAAACATATATTTAATTTACATTTAGTAAAAAACGAAAGTGACATCTGTATGTACGTATGCGCCTTGTTATACCAAATACACGGACTTTAAAGCAATATTAACATATAATTATGACACTGTTGGGATAAGGACTTCCCCGAGGAAATGGTTTGGAGCTTATTCCACCACGCTACGGTACAATATCTAACCATCAAACAAACAAAAATTCATAAAAGAATTCTAAAACATTAAATCTGAAGTATATTAAAAACCACAAAGAGGTTCCATTCCAATACTACAGCCGAGCTTTATTCTAAACGCTCTCAAAGAAATGTCACTTCAAAAATTAATACATAAATTACAAGAATAAATCTATTGAAATATATTTCAATACGTCCCTGGACTACGTCGCGGGTTTCACAGCGTTTTACATATTTCTTAAGTTCATTGTGAGCCGCATTGAATCAGATGTGCTTATTGTACCCAAACCACAGCCTCCTAAGATATTATATCTTATTTAAAGTCTAGTTGTAAAACATACTGCGTTTATTTTTATCGTGGTTGACATTTATTTTATATAAATGATTTACTGAATAACTTTATCTACTGTATAATAGCATGTATTACTACTTTCTAGCGATAGATGGCGGTAATAAAATCTGTCAATTTTCTGAATCGCGCTGTCTAGATTCGCTACTCAATATATATGTATTGTGAAAATCATAATGTTAAAAACATGCCACTGTACGTCCTGAGCCGAGGTGCGATCTCGTAGGAGATATCCTCAGGATGGACGTCATGTAGAGCCCGAGACGGCTCGAAATTCAAGGCGGAGTCTAGTACTCGCCTCAACGCCCGGTGACGCTGTAAAGGCCAATAGGGCCAACAGCATACAATCATTCAAGAAAAAAATATGTTAAAATGAGCAGACAAAATAAATTATAGTGTGACCTTAGTTTCATTTACAGTTTCATCCCCCGATATTAGTTCGGCGTAAACATCTACAAGCCCTATTATACTACATATTAAATATGAATTTAAATAAAATAGTAACTAACTATATATTTTCAAGCTTTTATATCGTACGTCGTGGTAACTACATATAATAATTCCAGGCATGGTCATGCTATTTGATTATTATATTAAAAAATAAATCTCTTTTCAAGTAGACTATTAATAACAATTACGAATCTTTTTATATAAAAAAAACTACCGGCTATTTTTAGGTAAGCTACCGTTTTTATTTGATGGTACATGGTCACCATCACCCATAGACACCAGGATTTCAAGAAATCATGTCTTAACGTCAATACGTTGCATACATACGTACATAGTCTTAAATTTTTACTGTTTTCATTCTCTTTATTTATGTGTGCAATAAAGATATTTATTACATAGATATATACATACATCATCAACCCTTCGTCGTCCACTGCTGGACATAGGCCTCTCCAACGGGACGCCACTGAGGTCGATCCTCAGTTTTCAATCTCCTTCCGCTGCCAGCCACTTTGCGAATATCGTCAATCCACCCTCCGCTCCACATATGAAAATATAATCCCTTGTAATTGTAGTTACACTCATTCACCGTTTGAACCGGAACATTATTAATGGTGGTATAAATACCTATCATCATCGATGTTCTACCACCACCGACATGAGTGTTGTTTATGTGATATTAACCCGAATATTTTAAAATAACCCCATGTAATTAGGACGTAGCGTATATTCGTCTTATACTAACAATAGCTTCCATCTTAGCCGTAATTTCTTAAAGCTTTTTGCATCATTTACGCTGAGCAAAACAAAACATTAACCGTCCATTTACAGGAGACCTCTCGATTTTCATGATCGACCGTTTTCTTATGAACTTGTCCGTTATAAGGATGGTTTCGAGGTGTCACTTTATATTGGTTACGTTTTCGCTGACAGAGCACAAACAACGTGACGTCAGACGAGATAAAACATTTTTCATTTTAAGTAAAAGTATAAAAAGCTTAAAATAAAGCTTTATACATTAAGAGACTTGAATTCTCTAATCGTAAGTTAACTTTTAATATATTGTATAAAAGTATCAAAATTTATTTAGTTTTTTTTTTATTTATAACATTTTGTATAAATAATATTGATGTATGTCACACATAATATGGACTAAAATAATTTTCAAATTTAACCTTTTTTGTAAATATTTCTTTTATATATTTTCAATTATGTTAAATGATGCATCTTATTAATATTTCATGAAAATATCGAGTTATAATACAAAGAATAAACCCTAAACTAACATAGGTCCATAATACCCTCGCCACACTGGAACGTATGCCGAAAAATTTATGTATTTTACTAACTTTGCAAATTATTATATGTGTATATAACGTGAATATTATAAAACAAATTTTAAATCATATATATGATAAAATAGATTAATTTTTTTTACAAACACACCAGACAAAAAATATTTTTTGTTTTGATTTTGGTAACTCGCAAATAGCCATATTAACAAATAAATATTAGATGTTACTCTAATTAATTATTATTATTTGTCATCAAAAATCGTCGCCTTATATTATTCATATCACTTTTAATCATACGTGTGAAAGAGATAGCTATATTTTGTATTTCTTTACTCTTTATTACAATCGTACTATGTTTTTGTTTATTAAAGCTCTTGTGTATCTTTAAAAGAAACGTGTGTAACTTAATTATTGTGAAAGAGACGTCCATATTGTGTCTGATATGTTTTATTTTTAACGTTATTTGTGAAAACGTCTTACTTAATTCGACTTTGAAATTTTACGCTTCGCGATCAAAGAAGTTTCATTTACATAAATACTAACACAACTTGTTTATTTATTTATTAATGCGAACTAAAAAAAAACTATAAAGTGAACTCAACCCTAAACTGCCGCGGCACATTGTACCGCCATGATGCGTTGCCAAATTTATGTTTTTTGCCAACTAGGCACCTTATCTCGTTTTAATGTTCTGCGCATTATTTTTGCGTCCCGGCTACGGTCTTGGCAAGATTTTCGTGTTTATAAACTTATGAAGCTTTGGTTGGCTTTTAAACCGGTTTTGCTGACTACGGATTTTCAACTGCTTTTGATAATTATCATACCTTACTAAAAAGTATATATATATGAAATTATATTAATGCTTTTAAATATTGCTATGCCTACTTTAAATATAATATTAATAATTCATTCAACTTAATTTAATACATTTCGATTTTAGTTAGAAAACAGACAAAGATATCATTCTACTCAACTTAATTTTATCCCAAAACACTTTTTTCTAACCGTATATCAAATTATCTAACAATTATTAGAATCTAATGAAGTAGATTTTTTTTTAATTACCCTTAAACAGCTGAGCTTACTCAATGTATAACCTAAGTTCATGGGTTCAAATCTGATTCAAGAGTTTTATTATAATCAATTTGATTTTATAATTCATCTTGAGCTTCAAAACCTTCTCTATAATAGGATATGCCTAAAAGACTGCTAATTTACTTTTACTAAAAGCATAGAAGTACCAATAAGTATATAGTATTTTTTATTCAAACGAAGCAGCTTAAAATATTTATGATTCATTATTCTGTATCAAATATATATATATATATGTATATATTATGGTATGTATGGTATGTATAATACTAAGTAGATATTACACTAATTAAAAAAATAAAATCGTTCAACTGTCATTTTCAATAGTGGTTTCCTTTTAACTATCGTCGAAATTAAGAAAATATTTCGGTCATAGTTGAGATTTTAAAACATATCTTAATACCATGCTTCTTGTTCAATTAGCAATTTTCCAATACATTTCATATCATAAAAATATATTTAAAGCAAAAAGAAAATAACCAAAAATGTTATACGTTTAGTAGAACTGAAAAACCTTTAATGTACTAAGTCTAATGTACTAATAATCTAATTATAACCGAACCCTACAACGAAGCCATTTCAAATCCAAGCCAAAACGACCCTCCGCGCATTTTTTCTTGCGGTTACACAAGCGCGATCACGCACACTGCGATACATTTTTCCTCCATCGCCTCTGTATGAATAAATGCGAGCGTACAGACACAGCACACGGCCGCGTGACGCGCTCGTGTGCGTGCTAGCCGCTGCCACCATTGGACACGGCGCTATTTCTTTATTGATCCATATTTCTTCTTCTTTAGACTGCCCCGGTTACCCCCTCCCCACCCCATGGGAGGTGTTTTTCTACAGTTTTAACGAAGGACTCGAAATTTGCAAAGGAGTCGGGGGAAGAAAGGTTATTAATGGTTTTTAAGCTGTGTAATTTTCGTCGTAATGTTGCGAGTGTCGAGTTTTTGTATCTCTTTGTTTTAGGCGATACTAAACTGGTGCTATTATAAATGTTTCGTACTAAGTGTTTTTATATTATACGAAGATTATTTATATATAAATATAAGATTGTGAGATCAATCATAGCATCATAATAAGATATTATATATATATATATATTTATCTTAATAGTAAAGTAAAATAATGCCTAGTAAATGTCCCAGAGATAGACAAAAGACTTATATCTTTTCTTAAAATGCAGTTTGAAGCGTATTACACCACGCTGTTAGATAATAATGCTTATGTAATATATTTTGCTTTTTAATTAAAGTAAAAAATCGTTATTAATAATTGTAAAGGCAAAGAAATAACTAATAAAATAAATATTATAACTATAAATGAACTAATTTTATTTGTCTATTTTGAACTATGAAAACATTTCACCACTCCATACTAATTTGATAAATGATTTATAATAATAAGAAAATAAAATTATAATAATGTAATTTATCTTTCAAGTCAATTTCAAAACTTCATTCAAGTAGGCTCTCATAAGCCATTTTGAATCGTCATATTATAATTTCAATTTACATATAAACCGACCACGGTTTCGGAATGTAGAATCTATCGAGAAGAACTAGCAAAAACTCAGTAGTGACTCTTTTAACGATCAAAAAATGAACATGTAATAGTAAAGTAGTAACAGCCTGTTAATGTCCCACTGCTGGGCTAAGGCCTCCTCTCCCTTTTGAGGGGAAGGTTTTGGAGCTTATTCCACCACGCTGCTCCAATGCGGGTTGGTAGAATACACATGGAGCAGAATTTAAATGAAATTATTCAGTGGTAGTTTGAATCCACGATCATCGGTTAAGATTCACCTGTTCTAACCGCTAGGCCAGCTCGGCTTCGTACATACATGTAATAGTCATATAAAAATATATTTATATAAAATAAAAAAAAAAAACACCAACGAATACTAACTCCAAGCTCTTATATAATCATGTACATTACATTATAATAAGTCTTATTTATTAAATACTTTTTCCTATATAAGGTAAACCACAATGTAATTGTATAACACAATACAAACCTTTGGTTCTTAAGGTTCGATCATGATCACTAGCAGACGAGAAAAAGTTATATATATTTTTAGAATATGCTTATAAACTGTCTTATGGTTTCGGCGGCAATAGCGTTTTTATTATTATATTACGTTATATTATTGCCTTCAATTTATTTATTTTTTATTATCACTCACATAACACTTTGTGGTAGAGCTTTCATGCCCGTTAAGGTAGGTACCACCTACTCATCATATATTCTACCACCAAACATTAGTTGTTGTTGTGTTAAGGTTTGAAGAGTGAGTGGACCAGAGAAATTACAGGCACAAGGGACATAACATCTTAGCTCGTAAGGTCGGTGGTGTATTGACGATGTAAGGGGTTGGTATTTCTTACGATACTTATGTCAACGGGCGTTGGTTACCACTAAATATTAGATGGCTTATTTGTTAGCCTATCAACGTATTTATAATTATAGTAAATAAACCTGTTTGTTTTACCCTGTATTACATTATTTATAGGAACAAATATATCATTTGTCATATACAACTATTTTCTTTGTTAAGTTAATTAGTAAATTTATTACAAGAAATATCAATGAAAATAATAAAAGTAAAATTAAAATATAATAACAATTTTAAAATCAAATACTATATGCTGACTATAAATATTTGTTTAATATAACACGGATTATAACAAATACAATTTTAAAAAAAGAAAAATAATTCAAAGATATAACACAAACATAAAATATGACTAAAAAAACCAATAACAAAAGCGTTGAACGCTACAATTCATAAAGAGAATCACGTCGTCCTCAGAGAGCACTCAAAAAAATTATTGACAATATAACCCGCCACTTATCTTTAACAAACAGCGACTGAAGCCCTGAAAAAGAGAAAAAAAGAATCCCACAGCAATCTGGAAAAACAACCCTAATAATTTGGCTCATTACTAAATGCACGAGAAACATATTCTGCCTTAACCGTCCCTATAAATAAAGGCGATGGGGGTGAGGGAAAAATTTTATTATCCCTACCCACCCCCTAAAGGAGAAATATGAAATAAAATGAAAATGTAATGGGGAAAAAATACTGAGTGCGCGCGGCAAGACAAAGGGATGGGAGACGCTGGCTTAATATGCAATAGGACTTTCTATTACCTTTTATAGATAAAACAAAATAAGCAAAAGGATTGACTTAACGATATAACTTTTCATGTATAAAATTACATATATATGTATTTATAATCAAATCATTAAATGCATCATGATCATAATTCTTAATAATGTGCAGTAGAGACATAATAAGTAAATAATAATAAAACATAGAATTGTTCTTCTTTGAACAAATAATGAAACTCTTTTGTGCCTTATTAAAATATATATTTGTAGGAATTTAATTCTTTAAAGCTATACAGTAACAGCCTGTGAATGTCCCACTGCTGGACTAAGGCTTCCTCTCCCCTTTGAGGAGAAGGTTTTGGAGCTTATTCCGCCACGCTGCTCCAATACGGGTTGGTAGAATACACATGTAGCAGAATTTCAATGAAATTAGACACATGCAGGTTTCCTCACGAAGTTTTCCTTCACCGTCAAGCACGAGATGAATTATAATAACAAATTAAGGACATGAAAAATTATTGGGTACTTGCCAGGGCTTGAACCCACGTTCATCGGTTAAGATTCACGCGTTGTTACCACTGGGCCATCTCGGCATTCTTTAAAGCTATACTGATACAAATTTCTTTAAAACATACAATAACAGCCTGTTAATGTCCCACTGCTGGGCTAAGGCCTCCTCTCCCTTTTGAGGAGAAGGTTTGGAGCTTATTCCACCACGCTGCTCCAATGCGGGTTGGTAGAATACACATGTGGCAGAATTTCAATGGAATTAGACACATGCAGGTTTCCTCACGATGTTTTCCTTCACCGTTAAGCACGAGATGAATTATAAACACAAATTAAGCACATGAAAATTCAGTGGTGCTTGCCCGGGTTTGAACCCACGATCATCGGTTAAGATTCACGCGTTCTTACCACTAGGCCATCTCGGCATTCTTTAAAGCTATACTGATACAAATTTCTTTAAAACATATCATGAGATTATTACTAACGATTCTCTGATCTCTTTGCAATTACAAAGTATTGTACTGACAGAGCTCCATTTCAATAATATTATGAATAGTTCGACTGAAGCAAATTAAAATCTAATTTTAAATAAGCAATAAATCAAAGCTATGATGGAATTATATCAATCCAATCCGTCTCCACACTAACACAGCCGGTAAAGGCGGGAACAGACAGCGCGAGCCTCCGGCAACGAAGACACGATTCTATAAATTGTTCCTTATCACAAAAATATACCCTTATTTATATCCACCGTATATCACTGCGCTTGCTTTATAGCCTTAAATAAAAATAATGTTCGAATAAAACTTACATTAAACAAGAAAACGAACACACTCGAGATCATTCATTTGTTTTGAACTTGAATATTAGTATAAGAGTTCTAAATTTGAAATATGAACTATAATATCCCATTTAACGGTAATTAAATTGAACTGTTGTTAATGCAAAGGAATGTGTTTGAATGTTATACAGTCATTCACGAGTGAATGAGTGAACGGATTGTATTGAGGTTTGGTTATTTGGTAGAATAGTACGTTAGCTTTTTATTTAAGTTAATATCTAATAAATTAAGAAACGGATATTTCAGTAAATTAATTTATAGTTAGCAAGATATTTAAGACTATATAGAAGTGTGTATATGATTTAATAATATTTGATTTTCTAGCGTTTTCGTTACAATGTACATTGCCATAGCTTAATTTGTTAAATATTTTATAATTGCCTTTAATAAAGAATATTGTTATTTATTATTATCATTATATTTATAAAAATATCCATTTTTATATCAACCCTTGATGAATTGAAGCGAAAAACCCAGTCTTCAAAAGAACCGTACTCAGGTAAAAGAAGTCGAGACCCTTGCAAAAATTAACCCGAGAAGGGGGCGGGGGGCGGCCCCCGTTGAAGGGGGACTAAGAGCATTTTTCTCCCTTATATTAGGGAGAGGCATTGTTACCAGTTTTTGTTCTTCAGTAAGTGAATTTCGCAGATAATTTTATGTGAAGTTTTTTTTGGTCGAGCTTAGGATATTAAGCGAGAGCTTTTACGGATTCGGTGAGCTTAATGTATTAGTTGATATTTTTAATTATAATTTATACAATTGACTTTTTATTGTTAAGCTTTATACTGTTTTAAATATTAAATATTATTAAACACTCATAGTGTTTTAAAAATAGGAATATAATATGTCATTATTTTTTTTTATTACAGATTATATTTATAATAATAATAATAATATCCTGGGACATTTTTCACACACGGCCATCTGATCCCAAATTAAGCTTGTACAAAGCTTGTGCTATGGAAACCAGACAACTGATATACTACATCTACTACTTTTATTTTGTAAATACATACTTATATAGATAATTACACCCAGGCTCAGGGCAAACAGACATGTTCATGCACACAAATGTCTGTCCTGGGTGGGAATCGAACCCACAACCACACCACAACGGCGTGAAAGGCAAGCATCCACCAACCACGCCAACGGGCTCAAACTTTATTTAATTATAATTTATTTAATAAAAAATAAAATTTACAAATTTAATTATAAGCAGTTTTATGAACAAGCCATGATGCGAAGCTGATAACCAAATCTACCAATGTATAATAGTCACATCGAAATCATTTACATAATTCAATATAAATATTTATATAATTGAAGATTTTAATACTATCATCTATCAGAAATCACAGTCTTCTATATGATTGTGTACCAAATGGTTTGCAATAAATTATTATTATTAATATTTTATGTAGGTTTTCGTCGACCAGACCAAAGCCAAGTGCCGTATATAGGAGTTTTGTGTAAAAGATTGAACAAGATCATAATGCGGGTGTTTTGACGCGTAACGATTACTATTATTATATTAATAATTCGCTACTCGTTCGTAATCTCACTTCTCTTAAATGAGGTTAGCATTTTTTTTTCATAGAGAAAGTGGAATGAATGAATCCTTTTTTTTCTATTGATAGATACTGATATTATAGGAACAATTATAGACTATTGTGTCACAGGGCTGTCAAATTTGTTTGATCTATGTTATGAGCATTATGTCTGTCATTACATTACGGACTAAAACCACCACGGTTCCTGCGATCCACACTAGGCAAAGTTGCGGGTCATTATATTACCAACTCAAGTAATACAACCAGCCCAAATCACGTGATACAATGCACAAATAGAAAAAGTTTACAAATGTAAACATTTTCAGCCACGACGCTGATTACCAATTAAAACTAAGGAACTACGGAAGAGCTATAATATAATTTTATGGGATGGTGGATGGACTGTACCGGGGAGAGCTCAGGTATAGAACAATGGATTTTACCGAGGTGTTTATGGAAGAACCGGAGTGTACCAACTTCCAAACTCCAAGGTGTTACTGAAAATTTCACGGCAATTTTGAGTCGGACCAATATGCTGTTGGTCGATGTTGGCCGAAGATGCCAAATTATATTTTCTTATGGTATATATCATATAAGAATATTTTAGAATCGGTATTATATAAAACAAGTGAATCTGTGCAATGTTTGAATAAGCACTAATTCGACTGCCATTGTTAATATTCTAGGTTTTGACACATATATAGCGTCATAGCTTGTGACACAAGTTATTCAAATCTGAACTCAGAACATTAGGATCTTTACAAGCTAGCCTAGGCCAATTGCCTAGCTAGTCTAGTGCCTAGTTTATAAAACCGTCAAATGTATATTAAGTTAAATATGGTAAGTTTTCATGTTGATGTTGATTTTTATTTCAGACTATATTCAATTCGTCCCGCGCAGAGCAAATATGAACGTTGAACTTAAAATTGTTAAGTTCTATTTAAATACCAATTATGCACGTAAGTTTACTCGTGCAATTTATGAATGGACGCATTTGCTGTTTCATATATTAACTTACTATATACTATTACCTATTTAAAAAAACATTTGATATATAATATGATTATGATACATAATAAATAAATAGTTACTCGAATATGTATTTGAGGTTTTCGTAGTATTGAAACGTTCTTTAGTTTCGAAACGATTATATTACGTGTTGATTTATTTTATAAGATTTTATTAATTTTGTGTGTATATTTTATAGTAGTTAGTAACAGCCTGTTAATGTCCCACTGCTGGGCTAAGGCCTCCTCTCTCTTTCGAGGAGAAGGTATTACTATTTTATAGTAACATATAATTAATTTCTTATTTATTTTTTCTTTCTATAATAAATGTAATAAAGTGTATGCAAAATATCGTGATGGTCAGTTGAGTAGTTAAGGCGTGAAAGCGTAATAAACCAACAATCTAGTGCAATTATATCATTGGTCGAGATGTTCATGATAAGATCAATCTGTATTAATAAAAATATGTGTATATAATTACTGATTCAACCATTTGTAAGGCTGTATAATTATTTATATGTTTTTAAAATCCTTTTTTTTCAAATCAATCGTAGGCTCCGCTTTCCTAATTGATTTATAGTTCGTCGTATGTAATCAAATCTTAAAGATGTTTTTGGGGAAATAAATAAATATATAAATACATGTATAAAAAATGTCGCTGTCTAAAATTTAAGATAATATTCATAAGCATATATAAATAAGGTAGGGGGAGCAGAAAACCTCCCCCCTCCAAGTAGCCCTCATAAGTGGGAGAGGATACGCGTCAGGAACTCTGTGGGATTATGATATTTATTTTTGTGATTCATGTTGAGTTATATTTTCACTTTACATAACAATATCAATATTTTTAATCTTGTTTTTTTTTTTAAATCATCAGTTGCCCTTTATCGACAGCAGAAAAAATGACAGACTTGAGTTTTTCTAGATTTTTTAAAATTTATATTAGGAATGCATACGAGCTCATTGGTCATATGATAATAAACACTATCTTCCTCAGATGCGCTGTAATAAATGATACTAATTCCAACGCCGTGCTTCATCTACTACGAGGTTTGTGACGTTACATCCCTTAGGCCGTAAATACACTGGCTTACTCGCCCTTCAAACCGACACGTAGCAATACATAGTACAACAGTTTGGCAATAGAATTATTTCTTAATACGATTATTATTATTATTGATTCTTATTGTTGCCAAACAAAGATATCTCGAAAGGAATAACTATTACGTAATAAGGTTTTTGCACTATTTTAATATTTCGTTTATTCTTTGTTATATGTGTAAGAAATGCTACATATGCTTAAACAATAATTTAAGGTAATATAAAAAACAAATGTATTGCTATTTTGTATTATATAAATTCATAATTTCCTAATTTGTGTTCGCGACACATTAAGGCGTTGGAGCTGGAAAACTGGATCAGAAACATACGATGTCCCGTTTACAAACAAAACAAATACAAATATATTTAAAAGCGTAGGACTTTCATCTGAACTCAACATGGCTATTGCCGTTATCCAATAAAGTATTATAATCTTCCACTAATTAGCATATATATTTAACGAATCTTTTAACAATTAAATAGTATAAAGCTCGTTTCATATTCTACTGCCATACCGCAATACATAGTAATATTGTGTTCCGGTTTTAAGAGTGTGTGAGCCAATGAAACTACAGACAAGGATATAACATCTTAGTTCCCAAGGTTGGTGGCGTATTGGTGACGTATTGGTGAATAGTTAATACCTATGTCTTACAGCGGTAATGTCTATGGGCGATGGTGACTACTTACCATCAGGTTTTTCATCGCTTATACTTAGCTTATACTAAAAAAATATATGGCCGCTGACATGGTGAGCTGGTGAAACTTCGCTGGTACGATTTATTCTTAAAACAAAATCAGATATTACCTCACTACCATAGAAAAATAAGATATAAAATAAATTTGATTTTAAGTGTCCATACGGCTTGGACACAAATTAAAATAATATTTTATTATTTTAATATTATTTTAATTCATTTATATAAATATTTCAAAACAATTCGCAGATAACGTTGAATCTACCGCGCGGTGAACAGAACAGTAACACGTTATTTGTTTTATTATTCACGAATGATATATATATATATATATATATATATATATATATATATATATAACTTAATTAGTTATTTGACAATGTGTCTTCAATATGCAATATATGAAGTAACAGAATGAAAAGGAATGAGTGAATGTAAATATAAACAAATTAGTCGTTTGGATAATGTATAGTGGATCGTAATGAAATCCATGAAATGGAATGGCTTTGGACCAGAAAAATCTTCCTGATTATGACTTAATTTAAAAATATTATATTATAAACCGAATTGTTGGCCAGTATTTAACGCAGTCCCAACCCCAGCACTCGAAAAAGGATCAAATGCAAGGGATGCCATTCATTTTTTTTTTCATTAAAGTTTTTAATATTAATGCGAAAGTATCATCTCGGGGCGCGTCTAATTATTTTTCGTCCATTCCATTTTACGGACGGACGGACTCGTGCTTTTTTTATATAAAAAATCTCAGGTGTATTAAAATTAAACAGAGTTTTATACGGGTTCATTTCGAAAGTATTAGTGCCGTTTCGTTGATTCGGAAGATGGACTTACTCGGTTGTTTTTGTAATACGAATCGTTATTATATTTATATATAAATGTAGTCGGTTGTTGTGTCTGTTTATGTATATGAAAATTGCGAAGATTATCTGAGATGAACGTTATCAATAAAAAAACGGCAAGGGAATTTTTTCCAGTCATCGCGTTTTTTATATCAAATATTTTCACTTCTATCAACATAACTGATATATGCACGTAATTAAAATTTTTGATTGTTTTTTTTTAATAATTTATACAGTTCTGCCGGTAAAAAATATTTCACCTCGAATAAGTAATTTGGGAATAGCTTGAGCAATTTATTACTTTTAATTAGAATAAAATATATTTTAATAATATTAAGTCTTTTATATATCTGCCTTGGACAATTATTATAATAGAAATACCAACGATATTATGAAATTGAGATTTTCAAATGACATAACGTTTAATGCAAATATTATTAAGACACTT
This sequence comes from Nymphalis io, assembly GCF_905147045.1. Lineage (NCBI taxonomy): Eukaryota > Metazoa > Arthropoda > Insecta > Lepidoptera > Nymphalidae > Nymphalis > Nymphalis io. The sequence continues at coordinate 3,208,276 of NC_065911.1, forward strand.
GTATTCGCATTTAGCTAAAATATTCACACATTAATAATTGTTTATAATAATAAACTAATTTTCCAATATGGCTCCTATATATGTGGTCTCATATTAACTACATTAAAGTTTTTATGTAATTGTAATTTCTATTAATTGAATTATGTTTTAATACCTTCGTATTCATAATTTGAGATACAACCGCCATCTACTAGTGAGTAGTAACACTATATTTTTTTGTACACGAATTTAGCTATTTTTTTTAAATAAGGTTTTTTTTATAATTAATGGTTAATTTATTATATATTTCCCCTTATAGATTTCACTAAGTTAAATATTTTTATAAACAAAATTTGTTTTTTGGTTCTGCCATCTATTGTCCAATAGTGACACTTACTTTTTAATAAAATGATGGACGTATTTTAAGCATTTAAGTTACAAACAACATAACATTAACAATAATTGTTCTTATGATTTTCATTAGTTGAATAGTTCACAATGAAGCAAATAAGAATTTTTAAAATCTCTTCATTAAATAAGAGACATAAACAAAATCATATTCTAAATAATATATTGTAATAGACATTTCATTTCATTAGTTTCAAAATGTCACCCAAGTGTAAAACAATAATAATTGACAAGTAAACACAATCTGGGACCAAACACAGCTGACGGACGGGCAAGTTTTTTAAAGGATTTTCAATATCAATGCCGTTTTCATTTCCCTCTGCGGGGCTTTTCTACCTTTAGAGTTCTGCTCGTTCATTTTATTTACAAAAAACTCATTGAATCAAAAAAAGTGATAGTACAAAAAACTTATTGAATCAAAAAAAGTCTTAGGCGAAAATATAATGATTAATATTTCAATTATATCAAATCAAACAAAACTATGAATTTATTGTTAAGTAAATACTTAAATTCTATGACTTATTATTGAATTAGAAGAATGGAAATTATTTTTTACCAATTAGAATTGATTCCAAACTTGAATAAAATAAACCAATTAGAATAAAGAACATTAAAAAAACCTACAGAATTCCTTTTTCAAATTAAAATTCGCAGCTGTCAAAAATTTTTTCCCGACCTTTTACAATTACGCACCGCGCGACTAAACATCACTGGATGACGCGTTTTTAGCCGTTTTTTTTTCATTTATCCGCTTTTCAATTTATCTCTTTTTCCACAGACAAGCGGATTTTTCGCTTATTTGCTCGCTTCATTGGCTTGTAAGTGAGATGGGTTGGAGATTGTTTTTATGTTTTGTTTTCAGCGTTTGAATTTGGAATGTGGGTCGAATATTTTGCTTGTCATTTATATTGCGTTTTTGGTGGGACTATTATAAACTAATCCTGCAATTATAGTGTCATCTATTAACGAATAGAAGTAATATTATTAATTAGAATCTTAATATACTATCACTGTAAAAATAACCAGTAACCTTAAAATACTGGTTGTAAATTTATAAATTATTTTAAAGTATGTAAACTATAAATTTATGATATTTTATTTAACTTTATTTTATGAGCAAACTAGCAACACCAACCATTTACAGCGCCATCTCTTGGTCAATAGCATATTAATAAAAGTCCAATAAGACATACAAGTATCTTTTCAGTTGAAGTCCTACTCGAATCAATATTTATTATATAAATAAAATATCGCCAGTATTACTTTTTGTTGGAATCGAATTGTTAGAATTACATTTTATAGTTATGAAATAGTATATTATGCATGTATGTTTAGTTAATTCTGATCTTAATAGCCCTTAATTGGTGTTTGAGATTTGTGGAAGCCCATCTTGGTGAGTACTAGCCACTCATCATATATTCTGTTGTCAAACAAAAATACTTAATATTGTCGTAGTGCGTTTTGAATGTGCTTGACTGCCTCGTTGGTCTAGTGGCTTGATGTAAGGCCGCAGACCCGGAGGTCCTGGGTTCAATTCCCTTGGTCAGGCCAATAAAAAGTTATTGAGTTTTTCTGTCAGAAAATTCTCAGTAGCAGCCCGGAGTCTAGAAGTTGGAAGTGTGTACACAACCGTGACTCGAAAAGCACGTAAAGCTGTTGGTCCTGCGCCTGAACTCTTTCCTGTCATTGATGGCCGTCCCATCGGATTATGAGAGTTAGGGAATAGAGAGTGAACCTATTTTTGCGCACACACTTGTGCACTATACTATCTCCTGCGTAGTTGGTTAATCTCTCTTGAGATTGGCCGCCGTGGCCGAAATCGGTCTGGAGGACATTATTATTATTATAACTACATACACAAGGGATATAACGACTTTTTACAGTGCCGATGTCTATCTGCAATGGTGATTATTTACCATCAGGTATTAGATAAGACCGCAACCTACCTATTTTATAAAAAAAAAACAAGTTTTTGGGCAGACGTTTTGTTTTACTTGTCATGTAGGTTTTTACTTGAATATTATTAAATTTTAAAAATATTAAGCAAATCACTCCATCCCATCATTTAATTATGTATTATTTTATTTTTAAAATAAGTAGACAGACTTGCCTAGCTTGAAGGGGCCTAAAGGTATGTTATATTAAAACTAAACGACGAACGAAAACTTAAAAAATGACGAAACTTAACCCTTACCACCAAACAAGTTTTGGTGGTAAGGGCTAAGTACCACTCATCATATATTCTACTGCCAAACAAAAATAATTAGTTTTGTCGGAAAGTAATGTAGGTACACCTTGGGACATAACAAATTAGTTCCCAAGGTGATGCATTGTCCATGTAAGGAATGGTTAATATTTCTTACAGCGCCTTTGTTTATGGGCAGTGTAACTAACCTACCATCAGGTGCTCATCCGCTAACGTATTTTATAAAAGAAAATTAAAAAAATACAAGAAATAAGTCTAGAACCAATATGGCTAGATCACTTGAATCTTAACTGAAGCGTGAAGTGCGGATTCGATCCCGGCCATGCACTGAGTTATCCTGTTTTATTTGTGTTTATAATAAGATTCATCTCGTTTTCCGCGGCGAAAACTTCGTGAGGAAACCTGTTAGCAGGTTAAAATTCTGCCTCATGTGTACAGCTCATTGGAACAGTGTGGTGAAAGAACACCTTCTTCTTAAGAGGAAAAGAGAAGGAAGCGTTTGTCCAGCTGTGAGACATTTACTATTTATTTACATTTTGATTAGTTAAACAAAAAATACTGAAACAATTATAAAATTATTAAATTAATTTAAAAATATTCCATTTTTAAAACGATACCAGTGTTTTAAATGAACACGAACAATTCCCAGTGATCATTAAGGTAACGTAAAAACTCCCCCACGCTCCTGTAGTCTTCATTAGGGGTGTTAGGAAAATCGTTTTTTTAAGTGGCGCCTCTCTGATTTATTGTAAGAACAAACGTACTGGATTACTTCGTATGGAAATGGACTATATTTTTTCGTGCTTTGTAAATTATATTATTTTTTTATACGTTTTGATTATTTTATTTCTTAATTATAAAAAAGATTAACAGTACAATTAAGATATAAATTTATAATTATAACAATGCAATTGCCACTCACAACATTTCACCGATGCCTCGAATACTTACGTATGAGAATATAAAATATTATATTAAGATATAACAAAGCTCTTGGTTGACATGTTAACTATATATTATTTAATTAACATAAATTTACTTGGTGGTACCATCTCTCGTAATATATTCTACCGTCAAACTGCAGTACATAGTATTATTTCGTGCCGCTCGGAAAGTTAGTGCACCAGTGAAATAATGAAACTGTATTTATACTTAAAAAGAAACAAAATAGTATTTCTTTACAAAGTATCAGAGGACATAACAACGTTCAATGGTCCACTGTCCACTTATTCATGTATTATGACGTCATCAAAACGTAACGTCAGTATATCTATTATTATTATATAACTTAATTTATAGTCGCGAAGATTTAAAAAGAATACTGAAAATATTAAAAACAATAATCTTTAATACTAAAAAATAAAAAAAAACATAATATTTGTAAGACATTTCATCCTAATAAAATGATTATTATTATTATTATTAAATATTAAGTCGTCAGTCTGTCTCCATACAAAGTGCGTTTTTTCTAACTCGCCTGTTAATCGTTTGCGTTACGGCGGTTAATTTAACGCTAGCGGCGAGCCGCAGCGCAGATGTAATTATTTCATTATACTTTTTTCACTGATTTTTTTTATTGAATATCATTTTCTTTTTGTATTGAATATGTGTTTTAATGTTGCTGTTTTTTATTTTTTACGATAACTTTTTTTTAACACAGATTAAAATTAATTTTTATATTCAATTCCTTTTATAAATTTTTACTAGTTTGTAAGTAGTCATATTTTGGGGACAAAAAGATTTGGGGACAAAGAGAAGAAGAAGTTTCTTAGATCGAGCCAATAAAAAACGTATTAGGATTTTCTGTCTTAGTACCAGTCCTGATTCAGGATGTTGGCAGACAATGCAGTTTCTAAACACACTTGCCTAGAAAATAATGTGAAGGCGTTGATCCTTCGCTTCAATTCTACCCAGCCGTATCCGATTTTTCAAACCGTCGGATTATGGGCAAAGGGCGTGTGCGCGTGTGTTTTTGTACTTGTTTGCGCCAGCAACGTCAAATAAGGTCAACGTATTTGGCCAATGTCTTGCACAATCGTGTACCATCACACATTGACGTTGCTCAACCCCGTGAAATAACATCAAAGGAAACATCCAGTCACCTCAAAACACAAAGAAAATAGTTAAGGCGTCTTTTCGCAAGATTTAATTAAAACGATCTCCCTAAAGGGGTGGGCAAAAGGTGGGCGTAGATTATTAACATAATATTTAAATAAGACATCCTCTGTCTTATAAGATGTTTTGTTTTATGTGCCTTAGATAAATAATGTATATTCACATATTTGACGGCGATAAGACTAAGATAAAGCTCGAGAAATTGTTGAAAAGTTAATTCTATTTTAGTTTTGATTAGATCGCCTGATTTATCTCTAGTAAATTGAACAAGTAATAATGACTTTAGCTGGAATGTTGGCAATGTATTGGCAAGGTCAGGGTTCTGACTCGCAAAAAATATTTGATCTTTGCTTCCATTTCACTGGTGGTAGGGCTTTGTGCAAGCTCGTCTGGGTAGGTACCACCCACTCATCAGATATTCTACCGCAAAACAGCAATACTTGATATTGTTGTGTTCCGGTTTGAAGGGTGAGTGAGCCAGTGTAATTACAGGCACAAGGGACATAAAATCTTAGTTCCCAAGGTTGGTGGCGCATTGGATATGTAAGCGATGGTTGACATTTCTTACAATGCCAATGTCTAAGAGCGTTGGTGACCACTTACCATCAGGTGGCCCATATGCTCGTCCGCCTTCCTTTTCTATAAAAAAAAAAAAAATTATCATAGGGATAGGGATAGATCTTGATATCATATCCGATATAAGTCCTTCTTTTTATATAATATAGGTAGGCGGACGGGTTAATGGTCCAGATGGTAAGTGATCACCACCGCAATGGGCAGTGGTGCCGTAAGAAATATAAACAATTTCTTACATCGCCAATGCCAACCTTGTAGAAACACTAGCTCAATCACCTTTTGGACCGGATTACGACAATAACCAATAGCGGTAATTGGCGGTAGAAACGTAGTCCAGTCATCTTATTTCAACATTCCTCTTGCCTTGTCAACTAATACTATTCCTGCACTCTTGTTGTAATATAATATTCATACAGCGATACTAAAAAGTATTTCAGATCGCGTGTTTTTACTATAAATCTGTAATGTGTATTTTGTTTTTTTATTTTTTTTATTTTATAGTAATATTAATTATTATTATGTAATATCTTGTCACATAAAATATCAAAGTCTCGACATCGATAATTAATATCTGTAATGATGATGATGACAATGTCCTCCTGACCGATTTCAGCCACGGCGGCAAGTCTCAAGAGAGAGCCAACTGGGCAGGACATCGGATAGTGCGAAAATATTTGCACAAACTCAGGTGTACTCTCTATTCCCTCACTCTCATAATCCGATGGGACGGCAACCTGACACGAATATTCGTAGTATTGCAGTATCAGTTACCTTTGAAATCTTTTTTACTTTTGTATTTATCAAAACTAACTTTTAACCTTTTTTAATATAACAATAAGCATGCTTATGTAAAAAAAAATCTGAAATTTATAATTATATTTTTAATAGTATTTTTGTATATTTATTATTATGGTTATTTAAATACGTATTTTATACTAAGTTATTTATTTATTGAGTCTCTATACACTATAAAAATATAACAGAACAGATAAATTATAAAGATTACAAAGACGGCCTCATCACTCACAGTGATCTCTCCAAGGCAAACTCTATTGAGGATTAAGATAAGATGAGCATAGCACATACCTACATACATACTCTTATATATGCATATAATACATATATACTTACTTACACACGTTACCTTATTACACGTTAACTTATTTTTTTGTGTTTATACAGTTGGCATTATTATCTCAGGCAGTGACATCGGGCGAGAAAAACCTAGCCAAATAATTAGAAACTTTTTACTTTGAAAATAAAGTTATTAAAGATAGTTACATTTCAATTATCATTGTATTAACTTTTATTAAGTATGTATATAATAATATAAGGTTATATATATAATTTAAAGTCGCTGAGCGAGCAATGGAATGCGCGATGATTGGGGTTTCTCAATCATCTTTCTCTTCTACCAACCCGCATTGGAGCAGCGTGGTGGAATAAGCTCCAAACCTTCTCCTCAAAAGGAGGAGAGGAGGTCTTTAGCCCAGCAGTGGGACATTCACAGACTGTTACGGTACGGTGGGGTTTCTCTGGCAGATAGAATCCGAAATGTGGACATTCGCCAGAGAACTAAAGTCACCGAGATCGCGCGTAGAATTAGCTCGTTGAAGTGGAAGTGGGCTGGTCATGTCAGGCGGATTGATGGCCGATGAAGCGGACATGTGTTTAAAAAGGTGGCAGGTACGGATTGGATGCAGACTGCCCAAGATCGGGATGTTTGGCGTTCTATAGGCGAGGCGATTCTACTGATGGTAGAGCTTTGTCCAAACTCGTCTGGGTAGGTACCACCCACTCATCAGATATTCTACCGCAAAACAGCAGTGTTGGTATTGTTGTGTTCCGGTTTGAAGGGTGAGTGAGCCAGTGTAATTACAGGCACAAGGGACATAACATCTTAGTTCACAAGGTTGGTGGCGCATTGGTGATGTAAGCGATGGTTAATATTTCTTACAATGCCAATGTCTATGGGGGTTGGTGACCACTTACCATCAGGTGGCCCATATGCTCGTCCGCTTTCCTATTCTATAAAAAAAAGGTTTTCGTCCAGCAGTGGACGGCAAAAGACTAAAAAAGACATGTATACAAATCGTAAATTAATCTACAATGTAATCGTTGCATGGGATGGCCCCTAAGATAAGGGTCTTCATAGTTTGGGGTGCCACAGTATCTTTGAATTTTTGTGCAAAAACTATTTCGTAAATTTTAAAAACATATTCGTAAATTGACAGAAAACAAATGTTATGTCCCATAAAACATAACCCTGGCTCACTTGTTTCATACCGGAACGCAGCAATACTAAGTATTGTTGTTTGCCAGTAGAATTACTACGTGCCGTTCTACGCTCGTAGCTCGGCGTAGCTAACCTCAGAATCAATTCTCCCCCCGCACCTATGAACCTTTCACAAATGCAAGCAAAACCGCGGACCACAATCATTAAGTTAGATCTTAAAGTATACCAAACCCTAATAACATCAATTGTGTTACATTATTTGCATTATAACATCGTATAATTATAATATAATTCTGTACTTTACATATATAATTAAATTTTTGTAAAATTATAATATATTAGGAAAGTATATACAAAAACACACTATCAAGAGAAGTGAATATTAAAGTAAGAATTTCGGTTACTATTCAATTACGAATGCTAAATTATCGGCGTTAATTAGGCGTTTATCTAACAGATAAGTAACAGCCTGTAAATGTCCCACTGCTGGGCTAAGGCCTCTCTCTCTCATTGAGGAGAAGGTTTGGAGCTTATTCCACCACGCTGCTCCAATGCGGGTTGGTGGAATACTCATGTGGCAGAATTTCGATGAAATTAGACACATGCAGGTTTCCTCACGATGTTTTCCTTCACCGAAAAGCACGAGATGAATTATAACAGAAATGAAGCACATGGAAATTCAGAGCTGGCCCGGGTTTGAACCCACGTTCATCGGTTAAGATTCACGCGTTCTTAACACTGGGCCAACTCGACTTTTAGACTTTTTGATGTATTTTCTAACAGATAAACGGATACATAAAAAAGTGTAGAGAAAACAGCTGTAGTGGAATGCCCTCGCAATTCAAAGAACTGATTGAAGAAAATCTCATGTTCGGTACGATCCAGTGTCTTCAGAAAGTAAATTTTGTGTCAGTCCTATTTTATTTTTTTAATTTCGCTCTTTTCCTAATCTATTTCTAATACATTTATTCTTATATTTATTATTTACAACTTATTTTGCGTTTTTCTATATGTTTATTTCTCTAGCAGTCACGTGCATTCTGAAATGAGCACGACTAAAATAATATAATGCAATTTGTATTTCGTACTTTCAAATCGGCCTTACGTATAAGCGTTGTTTTATCGATTAGTTATGCAATGCTGTGTCTTCTTCTTTCGAATATCAAATCAATAATGACAGAAAGAGCGAAATGAGTGTCTAACTGAACAGCCGCTTGTTTCTTTAACAAAAAATATTAATATATTAAGCTTAAAATGTATAATGATTATTCAATAAATCACTGGTATTATTAAAAAAAAATTGTAAAATATCAAATTATATAAAACACTATTAAATATAACATACAATTTCCTCTTATTCATTTGAGGTATGATGATTATAAGTAATTAAAGTGGTAATTATTTATTTGTATATATAAATAGACGATAAGTATAATTTTGTCACGCATTAAGCTCCATATACTCTTTTCATATTAATTTATAAACATTTCTATAGAAATAACCAAAAACTTTTTTTATAAAATACAGCTCACAAAAAACCTATTTATTAGATATATTAATTAATTATCTATAACGGTGGATCAATACCGACAGCCCGTAGTAGGTACATAGGAAATGAACCAACATAATTAAATTCCATAACTCAGCGAGCGAAATCTTAATAAATTTATAAATTTTCCATCCGAAGAGCTTTTCTTACAAAGCGGGCGTAATTTGAGACTCACACACGTAAAACTGTATATACATATACGTACAAGCCCGTGCAATTTAAGATGAATAATTATGTGGCAGCGCTTCGTACGCTCAAGAAACAGCGGCTGAATTATATGGATATACTTATTTTTTTTAATTTATGTGACTATAGAAATTTAGTCAAAGACCTAACTTATGTGATCCTAATTTAATATTTATATAGTTATATATTGTAGGGTAGTATGGTTGAGCTTAAATTTGAGACTTCAGTAAATAGTCTAGGAAAGCTATTATTTTTATTTGAGATAACTGATTATTTTAATATATACCCCGAATTTGGCGCTAATTATCACATTATATTTCTTGTTTAAGATCTTAAAATAGTGCTGCAATAGTAATTCCTGTAAAGTGTTTTTTTTAGTGTGTGATAAAAACGATGATGTGTAGATAAAGGTAAATAAAATTACAGCTGAAACATCACGTGAGTTGGTACTGAGCGTTTACGGAAGTCCACTAAACGGCACTCGAAAATTTTAATCCTGATGGCCTGACCGAGTCTTGGTACTATCCCTTAAACCAACGATCGTGTTCAAGCACAGGATAGCAGTTGTGTTATTTTGCTTATTCTCTTGGTAATTGACGAAATAAATTCATAGATGGCGCTGTCCAATATTCTGTAATGTCCTTGATTCACTATATTTATTTGCTTTTACGTTATTATTATGTTAAATCCAACTTATTAGGAGATTCGGATCTTGTATGAGATAGCAATATAGCGCTTGATATTTTTACACTTCAAAACGCAAAGACACCAATCGAAAATCCTTTTATCACTTTATAAATAGCATTATTATTTGTAAGCTATATATAAATGATGCTTTTTTAAATGATGTAGAAAAAAAACCATGTCTACCGTGCAAAGACATCGACTACTATGCCGAATATTTGTTGAGCCTTAAATTTGTTACTTCGACATTTAAAAAAAAAGTAAATTATGACGTCACATCCATACTAAGCTGTTCCATCTCAAGAAGGGTACCCTAAGAAAACACATACTACACTTATTTATCTACGGACCCCCACTCTTTATGAAAGGAATGATTAATGTCTGCCGGCATTAAGGCCCTAACGAACCCCCCAGCCCCCACCAATTATTCGCACTTATAAGAGTTTTGAAACAAAGATATAATGTTCTAAGTTATTATACACTTTATGGACTATGTATTAATTAATTATAATTAATTATCATAATTATCATTAATATTGTTATATTTTAATTGATATTTATTAAAGATTATTTATGAATGTAGCGTCAGCAAAAATAATATTTATATATGTTTATACAACAGTTTAACATTTTATTATCTGTTAGATAGTACAAATAAATAATAATAAATAAATAAATAATATTCTGGGATATTATTCACACGCGGCCATCTGATTCCAAACTAAGCAGAGCTTGTACTATGGAAACTAGAAAACTGATATACTATATACTACTTTTCTTTTGTAAATACATACTTATTTAGATAATTACACCGCCACTCAGGACAAATAGACATGTTCATGCACACAAATGTCTGTCCTGGGTGGGAATCGAACCCACAACCTTCGGCGTAAAAGGCAAGTATCTACAAACCATGCTAACCCGCCCGTTAATATACAATTTTTTCAGGTAAGCTTTTGTCAAACATTTTTGAATAGTCATTTTACAGTACATTTTAAATATATAAACTGCCACCGGCTAACTAGATTCTACCGAGGAAAAACAAGAATTACTTTTACAAATAATAATAATTTCCCCCAGACCGATTTCGGCCACGGCGGCTAATCTCAAGAGAAATTAGCCAACTACGAAGGAGATAAGTTAGACCGGAAAGAGTTCAGGCGCAGGACCAACGGCTTTACGTGATTTCCGAGGCACGGGAGTGTACAGACTTCCATCTTCCAGACTGACAGACAGGCTGCTACTAGGAATTTTCTGACAGAAAAACCCAATAACTTTTTATTGGCCCGTTTTATTGATTTATTTATCCTGAAAATCAGCGAATTCGAATTCTATTTTAACATTTATATAATCTTGTACAATTATGTCTTAATTATTATTATTATTAATTTAAAACATTATTAATTTTAGTTGAACAATCCTCCTTTGAATATTTCAATTATTTTTAATTATAATTTTATTATTAATATTAATGTTACAGACTTTGTTTTATGTATTTTTGTTTTTCCAAATGTAATGTTTTGTATCAAATGAAACGGTATCTACTGTGGGCTAAATAGATAAATAAATAATCAGTAATAAGGATTTACCATAGAACCGATACAGTTGTATTACAAGCACAAGGGATGTAACATCTTAGGATTCGTAGATCATATATTTGACGGCAGTTGGACGAGATAGGGCACTCCCTATACATATTGCTGTGCCAATATCCATGGGGAAATCTGAGTTACTATAAGGTAAGTTTTATGCATTTGCCTTTCTGAAAAAAATATTTAAAAAATGATTACGATCTGTCCCGTTCCATATTTAAATACTATCATTTATAATTAATATAACGATACGTATTAAAAATTTAATTCATATAATATGATTTTTATACTTTGTATGTAAATAATATATAAGTTTTTAGTTATTACATATATATTTTTATTATTTAGAACTATTTTGTATATTCATTATGAAATGACAAAGTGTAAGCCAATTAGAGATTTATTTCATTCTACCTACTATAATATAAATTATATTTATCTTTATTTTATAAATACATATATATATAAAGATGTTCTTTAAGGTTAGGCTTTTTATGATAGGTAAAAACGTTCTAGCATTAGCCCTGCATTCATACAACATATGTTTTCGTATAAATTAATAAAATTATTAAGTAAAAATCACTTAAGTATATAAAAACAAAAACATTTATACAGCTCATCTTAAATATTAAGGAAGTTCATGTGATCATTTTCAGCGGCCCCCTAATCAATCCTTCAAATACACGCCTTATCCGTGTGTGTAAGACGTGACACTAAGACGTGAGGGTTTTTTGCAGGCCTCCTTCCTTCGTCGTTAATTACTCGCGTTTCGTTTTGTGTATATAGGATGTTTGATTGATTGAATTAATCAATTAAACTATGCTTCCAATCGCGCAGCACCTGATTTCTCGTGCGTATATTTTTATAATTCTTATCGTAGCAGTAAAGGCAAGATTTAAATTTTGAAATTAGAAAACAGATTATTGAAATAAATTGTATAATTTTTTTTTTTTTAATTTACGATCAAACGGCAAGTCCTTCACTTCCATAAATACATTCTTATAATAATGTTTTTTTCCTTGGACCGAGAATTAAAATAAGATAAAAATCTATACTAATATTATATGCGAAAGTAACTCTCTTCTCTTCTCTTTCTGTTACGTTTTCACGGCTAAACTATTAAACCAATTTTGGTAGAATTTCGTATGAAGTAAACTTGAAATCTAAGAAAGGATATAGGCTACTTGCCCCCGCCCTCCAATCACGCGATTGAAATCGCGGGCGAAATTATTATTACATTTTATAATAATAAACAGTAACCTATTACCATTAATTATTAGGATTTTTTAATATATAAAAAGAAAAATCCGTCATTATTGCTAGTACACATTTGCAAGACAGGTTTACGTGTTAAGTCAGCGTCGCAGAAAGTTTCAGATAAAGTTATGATTGCAGTCAGATGTCGCTTATTTAGTTATGACGTAATTAAAGTTTGCACGTCAGAGGGAACGTGTTTGTATTAAGTTTTATAATCTTTACTTTTATATGTTATATGTGAGCTTAGTTGCGTGACCGTTTACGAAGCTCACGACATTTAATGCTACAAGTGGTAATCGGGTTATACACAGGGACAAAAAGACATATAATGTTTTTGATATTTTTATTTTATTATACTTATACATTATTTACAATAAAGAGGTATTTTGTGTATATTAATATTCTTTTAATTGAACTGTTCGAATTTTGTACAATTTCAAAATTATATATTAGTTTTTATGTGTTATAATTAACATGCTGTATAAATGGAGTTCGTCAAAGAAACCTTAGGTCGGGGTTGGTGCAATTTATCACTGGCGTATATTAGTGTGGTGAGCGGGCGGGTGGGTCAGGACACGCCTTCACTTCAACTTGATTGATTTTTTTCATAATTCTCTTATAGATTTTGAAATTAGAAAACTATACATATTCATAGCATTTAATTTTTAAATTGAAAACTGTACGCTTGCCCGTATAGTATACTTATATAGTAACTTTTCATATTATTAATATATATAATAATTTAGACCTCTTTAATATTATTTTTACCTATTCCATTGAATGTCTCGTTTGTCTAGTGACCAATTTCGTAGACTTCTGGGTTCAGACCCCGTGTCGGACCGATAAAATTATGTTGTTAATTTTTTTGGTAGAAAACTATCAGCGCATGAGCTACCGTGGTTTCATAGTCAGAACTCTCTGGTGGTATCGAACTGCCGTTCTTTAAGATCATGAGAGGAGGGGAATAGAGAGTACATCTATTGACTATAATGAATGCGCAGTTCGCTAATCTCTCTTCAGAACAGCTACCATGACTGAAATCGATTGGGAGAAGGTTATCATCATCAAGACGCATTAACTATTGTCAAATTCAACCCTGAAATCTAAGTTATTCTTATGTCATTGCTATCAGCTACCTTCACTTGGTCAAAATTACATTGCTATTGTTTTATTACAGGATATAACATCGCGGCACCCTTGAAAGCCTCTTAACCATATAAGGTTTTTACGGGAGAAGATAAAAGATTTGAAGAAAGAATTAGAATAATTTATCGAAGTAAATTTAAGACCGAGTTAAAGAGCATTTTTATCTCGCTTTTACTTAACCCCATCGTGTTAAGAGATGGGTATGTAGAACTCATAGCTAAGTAATATACTACCCATTAAAAACGAGCGATAACCTCTCTATCATTAGTTCAAATTCTTAGAGCTGCAAAGCTAAATATATAATATGTATATATATATTGATATTATTTAAATATAGCTTATAAATATGTCAACATTGAAAACGTAGGACGTGCGGTATGGTGTAGGTACCTATTAGCGTAGTGCGGGCGAGTGGATCGCTAGGCTCGATGTTTATATAATATGTAATTAGCTTTTTTTAATATTAACAGTACCTTATCTATGCAAATTGGGGCGAGAATTTTGATAAGCAAAACAGCTTTAATAAAAAAAGCAGCATGACTTTCGATTACTATTTTTTTTTTATTTCTTATAATGCTTATTAATATATGGGGGGGGGTCTTTTCATTTTCGTATCTTTATTCAATTCAACGGTAATTTAAAAATAGAACAATATAATACAAAGTTATTACCTGCCTACCTATGTTCCCCCCTTCCCCATGTAATCAGATAACCAGTCTATCATGTCTGCGATAACAAAAGCTTGTAATAAATATTAGTGCTGTCAATACATATACATAACTTCAAGTTATCTGGTAGATATTATATAAACGCCCCGGGGTTTGAAGGCGGGAGATTGTAAAGTTATCTGACATTGGGATGAAAAAACGCATGAAATATAAATTATATAAATTATATGAAATATCTACTTTATGATGGTGTCTTCCTGGCCGATTTAAAAACCCAAAAACTTTTTATTGGCTCGATCTGGTTTGAGCCTCGGACCTCGGCATCTGTGGCCTTGTAACCACTAGACCAACTGATCAATGTCCACTTTAAGTGTTTTATGGCTCAGTGGCTAGACAAGTGCATTACCCGACTCTTGTGGTGTCTTCACCTTATTATAATGATGATCATACAGTTATTAATACACGGTCTTACTTATAAACGCTGTTTAGCGGGTGATTAGTTAAACAATGCTGTGTTTTCTTTTTTCGAATCGCAAATCACTAATGACAGAAAGAGAATACCGCCTTTAACTAAACATCCGCTTGGTAATGTTTATAAATAAGGTCAATAATACATATTGTAATGTTAGCGTTTATTTGTTTCAGTGAACGAATGACGTACAAGCCGTAATGAGCCCGGCCCAACTTTCTGCAGAGCCGCGAAAGTAGCACGGAAAACTTTAACGGCGTCTTCACTCTGTACATCACTTGAATAAATTGATACTTACTTAATTATTAATATTAGACCACCTAAGAAATTAACAGTTGATATCCCACTACTGGGCATAAACGTCAACTCCTTTTAAGGAAGACATTAGAAGCTCATGTCACTACGTTACTCCAATGAGGATTTGTAGCACATATCACGGAATTGCTTTCAACACAAGCAGACTTCAGTGGGAGATTCCTTCGCTAGGCATGAGATAAATGTAAAAAAAAACATTTGACAACATTGATTTTAATTGTAACATGTTATTACAATAATAATTTTACAACAACAAATTGAATACAAAGGCTTTTGTTTATTAAACAAAACCAGTTCTAACATTACAGATAAACATATATTTAATATATTTTTTTTATATAATTTAACGTTAAAATCACAATGAAGGTTCTCATCAAATTCACCCTTCGCACCCTTTCCCACGCGCTGACCGCTGTCCGGCGTCTTGACCTTTCATTGTCGTGACAAACTCGTTTCTCTACAATGGTTGTTTCTAGAAAAACAGGTTTTAACGATGCGATACACAAGCCTTTTATACTGAGTTCTGCTTAAAAAATTGAGTATCTATTTTATTTGGACGTATAATAAAATACTAGGTAAGAATCTCTAATAATTCTTTATTCAAGTAGTCTTATAAGAGCATTTTTGAATCGTCTTGTTACATTATTGAATTAAATGTAAAGCATTTGCTTTAATTCAATGCTGGTTCGGAATATATATTCTACCGAGAAGAACAAAAAAAAACTTGTTTTCATTATTTTTCTAATGAAAAATTTAAATCCTGCTAGCACTCTTGCCTCCGTTCCATTTTTTATTTTTATTTATTAAAGGCTTTAATGTAAATCATTAACGTGTTTTTATACAATGAAATATATACATGGTATGTTTGTATATGCTTGGAAATCAAAAATTACTCAAAAAATACTAGCTCCCCAGCTTTTTTTATTATTCATACAATCTTATGCATGCCTTATTTATCAAAGTTTTATATGAATATATTTAATATACATTTAAATTAAATTTAAGTTACGAATAGAAAAGTAAGTTACATTAGGTTATCTAGGAGAGATTAGTAATTACCCTTGTCAATAGATATATTGTAAATTTATTATTATGTGGTGAAAAATAATGCAAACATATATGCAGGATGCCGGATATGCCGGATGAAAGCCATAGAAAGTATGAAAGTATAGACCAACAGATGCTGGAGAACCATGTCTTAAGATAAAGGAAGGCCTTTACATAGCTGTTAGAAATGTTTTGGCTTATATTTTACTATCAGTGACATCGAACTTGTAAGATATATTATAATAATGTAACTATCAAGATGACTCAATCCAACTACACCGCGTCTGAGATAAATTTTGGAGCGTCAGTGAAATTTTAATAACTAATTTTCTTGTAGGACTCGCGCCCGCGGCTCGATGCTCTATGTATTAACTATGTATTTAGTTTAAACATCGTGCGTATAAATATGTTATGATGTGAAGGAATAGCGGTCAATACATTCGTACTTTTCGTGAATACTAATATGAATTATACATCAGTAGATATATACCCGCGATGGCGCAGTGGTTAGAAGACGAGAATCTTACCCGATGATACCGAGTTCAAACCAATTTTCATGTGTTTAATTTGTGTTTTATTTAGCATGTGTGATTAAAATCAGCCACATGTATCCACCAACCTAATAAGCAACGTTGTGGAGTAATCTCCAAACCTCTTCAAAAAGGAGATCGTAGCCCAGTAGACATTTACAGGCGGTTACCTTTTTTTACTTTGACAGTTGCTTAGTGAAAATAGTTACGTTACAGTCAGGTACATACATATATTATACTACGTTTATTACAGTAAGGTATTTTTATTATCATATAACATTATAAATGCGAAAGTAACTGTATAACAATACGGAACCCCAAATAATTATCAAAAATATTCAACGCGATATATATTTTGTTATTTAAAGTATTTCAATAATTAGAATTTCGAATAAAAATTAATAATTTATCGAATAAATCATGCGTATTATTACACTAGTAAAGGTGCTTAAATATGTTTACACTCTAGTTATTTCACACAAAATAACCTTTAAAGTGATAATCACTAGGCCAGTGGCGTAGCTATCGGTGGGCTAGGCGTCAACAGAATTTTTGGGAGTCCTACGGGCAACATTTTAAAAATAGAAGAATGTTTATTTATTAAACTAGAATTTTTTCCATACTAGCATATAACTTGTTGATATGCGATATTTTTGTAATTATTCAAGAAATAGACAAAAGAAAATATAGTCAGAAAAATGATAATTTACTATTTATATGACAAACTAGAATTTTGAATATGAACCACAGACAGGGGACCGATTATTTCTTAACAATGCAACACCACACCGAGGCCTTTAACCGCTTACTACGTCACTGCATTAAGCTCGTTTGCTTATTGTAATTAATTAAATGATAAAAGTAAGTCCCGATTCCGTGGCGCATTGGCGATTCCGTTACATATGTAATTATACCAACGCCAATGTCTATAAGCGGTTGTGACCAGTAGCCAATTCTACTAATAAATTGTCACTTTATCGCAATCAAATCGAAGCGTGATCGTTGCCGTTTTTCCATTTTCCTATTCTTTAATTTAATTGTCGACTATTGCCATAAAAGTTAACAATGACGTTTGATTTTGACATAATGATATGTGTTAACATATTATCCGTTCGATTCCGATTCGAATAAATACAGATGATTCAAAGTTGGATCGGAACTGAATCGGGAACGTATCGTAATCTTTATAAATTAGTAGATTTTGCTCAAGTTACCGTCATATGGCCCACTTTTCAATCTGCCCACAAAATACATTAAAAAAAAATATTAAATTAATTTTAGAGACAGTATTTGTTTAAGTTTGAATATTTATCGCGTCGCGGATGGTCTATGTATTAAAACTCTAAGCTCATTAACGAGTACCGCATGTGGTACTAATTGTCAATCAGACAGAAGATTTGGCGCAAAAAAGCCATTGAATTTATCAATTCTTTATAAAATATAATGAGATGAATGAAAAACATTAATACTAAACTATAATATGACGCTTTAAATTTAATTTAATTTTGTTAATCGACGATTCAAATATGTTTGTTGAACGACGTTTATTTTCATTATGATTTTAAATACCTACTTAGTATTACATATAAAAACATAGCAATCTTTTGTTAAAGCAAATTTCTAAACGGTTCAAGCTATGCTGGTCTCGGAAATTACCCCAAGGCAAGGAAGGGAGGGGGGTACGCGTGAAAATTACACAAGAAAATTTCACCATTCAGCATCTTTGTGTTTTCCTTCAAGATGGCGCTCGCTGGTTGGGATGAATGTAGACGGGAGTAAGTGTTATTTGAGAACATGAATTTGTTATGTTTTTTATTAAAATAAGATATTAATTAAGATAAGTCATATTGTTATTAGTCATTTGAGCAGGATATATTGTAGTGGGTATTATACTAGTGCGCCAACAGAGGTAGGTACACTCTTGGTATGATGAAATGACAATTCGTACACCACCGGAGAGATATCAGACGCAAACCCGTGCGCAGGCGCAGGAGTTCAACGCTGTCAACTTCCAAATCAAAATATCCAGTCTATACCTACTTATGAAATCGTTTATTCGTACTGAATATCTACACGCAGTCAAAACTACTGAGTCTAAAAAGATGAAATTTTGATGATTTTATTTCATAAATTCTATTCTAATTTTATGGGGAAATGGGAGGGGATAACTTTCTATGAAACTTCCGGACTTCGTATGGATACAAATCCATACGAAGTCCGGACAGTTAGCTAGCAATATGTAATATTATAAAGACCTACGTGATCATCAGACAATTGCCTAGTATTCTAGAACCTAATAAACTTTGCAAAAAAATTTCTTAAAAGCAGTTCTTTTTTATATCATATACTACTAATAAAATAATAAGAAAAACAATTTGCTAATAATATATTTTTTTTATTATTTTATGGTGAGATAAAAAAGATAAATCAAAATTTGTTAAATTTTCACTCGCGCAATTCTCCACGTAAGGCCTGACAGGAAGTCGGTACAATAGCTGAGAGCGGCGTTCTTCTTTGATCATCGCTTTAATTAACGCGGGTGCCACTCGCCTCGTAAATATATTAATTATATTCACAGGTCATTTATTGAACATAATTTTTTCACATACATTATTAACTTAGTATAATTATTAATTATAATAAACAAAAACATGTATCTATTATTGTAATTGAATTTTTTTATTATAATTTTTTTTTTTATCAATCGTGACATTTTTTCTTTATATGTTATTGAAATTGAATTGATTTTAATGCAATTTTTGTTTGGTGTAAAATAACTCGCTCATCAGATATTCTATCGCAAAATAGCAGTACTTGGTATTGTTGTATTCCGATCCAGTGTAATTACAGGCACAAGGGGCCTAACATCTCAGTTCCCAATGTTGGTGGCGCATTGGCAATGTAAGCGATTTCTTACAATCTAATATCTATGGGCGTTGGTGACCACTTATCATCAGGTGGCTCATATGTTCGTCCGCCTATCTATTCAATAAAAAAAAATAGTTAAATTTAGGCGAAATCCATGTGTTATTTTCAGGTTTCAGGACTTAGTTTTCCTTATCAACATCTTCTTACTTTCATGGTTGATAGTTCTTTGACGTAAGAAATGGGTTATAATTAAAAATGTCTGCAATGGCACTGTTTACGGAAAAAGGTGATAAAGTTTAACCAGTGGGAGACTTTGTGTAGACTGTCTAGATGGTACCACCGTCTCGCTTATTTTACCAGAATATATATCGCCAAATACTAAGCTTTGTATGGCTGCATTCTAGTGAGTAAGTGAGACAATTGGCTTGTTATGTCTCTTGTGACTGTAATTACATATTTTTTTTTTAATTTATTTCTCACAGTACCATACATACATATAAACGAAGGAGATCAATATCGATTGGTCGTTTATCTACTTAAAATATTTAAAAATATATATCAAATAAGACAGACAAAAATTTTAGGTGTTTTTGTGCATTTTTTAAGAATTAAAAAGAAAACACGGTCCACAGGTGATCTTCTAGCGTACGTAACGCACCTCTGGGGTGAAACTATCGACAAGCATGGAGAATCGTTGGCTGTTAGCCTCGATATCTCCAAGGCTTTCGACAGGGTCTGGCAAAGAAGTCTTCTCTCCAAGCTACCGGCATATGGTCTGCCTGCTCAGCTATGCACCTGGATTGCCAGCTTCCTACACAAGCGTAGCCTTCGTGTTTTAGTAGATGGTTGCGCTTCACAATTCTATGTAGTGAATGCTGGCGTCCCCCAGGGATCTGTGCTATCTCCCACACTCTTTCTTTTGCATATCAATGATATGCTCTCTCTTGGGAACATACATTGCTATGCAGATGATAGTACAGTGCATGGTGGATACCACGGACGCGCAGTGGCTGGGCGGGCGGAAACTGAGGAGAGGCGGGAGAATCTTGTTATTGAACTCGATAGGACATTAGAGCTCATCGCCAAATGGGGTTCTGATAATCTTGTTGAGTTTAATGCCAAGAAAACACAGGTGTGCGCTCTCACAGCGAAAAAGTCACCATTTTACCCTCATCTCTCCCTCTGTGGCACACCGCTAATGATACAAAGCAAAATCGCCATGCTGGGGATGGACGTTCGCTGCGACCTTAGTCCAAGGGATTACATCGAGGCTATTATAAAAACAGCTTCACGAAAACTCGGAGTTCTGAACAAGGTGCGGCGTTTTTTCACGCCACAACAACTGTGCCTGTTATACAAAACACAGGTACGGTCTTGCGTTGAATATTGCTCGCACCTTTGGGATGGCTCCGCTAAGTACCTAATGGAGGCCTTGGACCGGTTGCAGCGACGTGCAGTACGCATTATTGGCGACGTAAAGGTCACAAACACCCTTGAACCTTTACAATTGCGTCGCGAGATAGCAGCACTGAGCGCTTTCTATCGTCTGTATCACGGCGAGTGCTCTGAGGAATTGTTCTCTCTAATTCCTGCTTCCCCCTTCCTTCTTAAGTCCACGCGAGCTGGTTCTCGATGTCACCGCCTAACTGTGACATCAATTCCATCGCGCACAAAGAAATTTGGCAACTCCTTTCTTTGTCGCACTACCAAAGAATGGAATTCCTTACCAGCTCACGTGTTCCCCTCCTCTTACAACCCGGGTTCCTTCAAACGAGGCGTGAAGAGGCATCTTGCGGGCCGGCAAGGCGGGGACGGCTAGTACAGAACATTCTTCCCGACTGTACTGGCCGTCGTCGCGTTTGGACTCTACTACCACTTACCATCAGGTGGAGTAGAGTCATTTGCCATCCCGGGGCATATAAAAAAAAAAAAAAATAATTTATAGAACCTACCTAAAAAAAGGCAGCCTATTATTGGAGGCAATACCGCTATCGTCGTAGGTAGGTATGAAAGCACATAATGTGGCGAGTGCCGATTTACCGTGTATATTCCAATCGCAGCTCGCGGGAGTAATACAAATAAACGACTTTGACATTGAATTGACATGATAACATTAGTCAAAATTTGGAATAATATATTCTGGGACATTTTTTTCACACACGGCCATTTAATCCCAAATTAAGCTTGTACAGAGCTTGTACTATGGAAACCAGACAACTGATATACTACATATACTATTTTTTCTTTTGTAAATACATACTTATATAAATAATTACACCTAGACTCAGGACAAACAGACATGTGCATGAGCACACAAATATCTTTCCTGAGTGGGAATCGAACCCACAACCTTCGGCGTGAAAGGCAAGCATCCACCAACCACGCAAACCGGCTCGTGGTTGAAAATTATCAAAAAAAATTACCAATAATCTGTGGTATTCATTATGGATTAGTAAAAAAATGGCGATATGAATATCGTTGAAGTTATTATGGGAACTGCGGAAGCAAAATTAAAGTCAATATACTCGTTAGCACGTGGAATAGGATTGTGTTATGAATAAAAAATATTAATCACGAACTGTTTATATTGCGTCACATAGTCGAGCAAATATCACATGTTATAAATAGATAATGATAAGTATATTTGTCTGTTTGTTACCTAATAAATACTAACGTTATATTAAAAAACCTTTGAAACCTTAAAAAGAAAATCTATCATCCGTTCTATTACCACTATACATGTCTTTAAGTTCAATTTATATACACTTAATTTTTTTTTCACGAGAAATATTTACATTGAGAACTAAATTAGGTATACAATGTTTTTTTTTTAATATTTGTATGTCGATAATGTTTTTTTTTTTCTTTCGCATTGGGGGATATGAAAAGAAGTTCTAGTTTTTTCCCTTTGCAAGCACCACGTGCTTAATCTATCACAGTCCAGTTAATCGAGTCGGGCAACATTTGAAAAAGCGGTTGAATCGAAAATTCCATAGAAATCTCGTTTCAACCCTCGCGACAACTAGTCCGGTGAACTCGTGAATGTCTATTGCGTTAAAATGTACATAAACTAGTTCGATTTGAATTTCGAACCGGTTCGGCTCCAATTTTATACTCTTTATTTTTTTTTTTACAAGTATATGTAATGAAACATTCCAAGTTACGTATTAAAAAACATTAATAAAATTAATTTATCTTTTATAATTATTTTCTCATTGTTATAATAGAATCAAATTTGATTTGTGTTTACTAAATTCCAAGACATGCCATTAATAAACTTATAATTAAATATAGGTAAATTATAATTACGTTACCTCCCCTTCCATAACGTAATTTTCGCGCCAATTAAAATGTTTAAATTAAATTTCGAACGTCTTAAGTTCTTTATCGTGCGCGCTAGAAAACGTCAAGCCATTTTAATTATAGTAGGAACGGCATAAAAGCAGTTTATCGCGGAGGGGTGGGCGCCCCCTCAGGGTGTAGGGGGCAAGAAGCAGAGATTTTATAGCTGAGTACCGTCGCAACGCTTTTAATGGCTTATTTGCCCGGCCTTTGTCAGGGGGTAAGTCAGCCCCTCTTTGTATTGTCGATTTTATTTCGAAGAATGATAACGGCGCCGATAAAACACCTACGTTACATTGATGCTGATTTTGATTTGGGTTCTTGTTATTTGAGTCTCAATTGTTTATTTATTTTGGTCAGTTAATGGTCGATAGGTGTCAGACAGTACAGACAGTAACTATTTATGTGCTTACTTATGTTATATTTAATTATATAATAATTATATACAACTTTTTTTAGAATTAATTTTATAACAATAACTGTTTTTTCTAACCTCTTTATTTGTTGTAATTTCATACAAAATGAGATTATAGTTAATCGATAATTATTTTTAATTCGAAACTGAGTCCTTTTTATTTATTAGGATGAATAACACGTTACACTCGACACCTTGACGAGAGCTATAAAAAAAATACGTACTTAACTAACCGTCATAATACTTTCGCTACAGTATTATGTAGGTATTTCACAAACGAAGAATCGATCATAGTTTTTCATTGCAAGTGTGTGTGAATAAGCAACCTGTGTTTGTGTGTATTTTTATCATATAATTACTTTTAAATGTAAATGTATTTCATCGTGCCTTTTATTTAATACAGAGAAGAATTTCGAAATTCGTTCGAACCGGGTGTTTTACGACTCTCAATAATCAATTTTGTTTTATTTTCTATTTTGTATATGATTTATATTTTATTAGCTTAATATCGTCAATGATAAGAAATCAAAAAATACTATAATTAAACTTTGAAACTCTTAAAAAAGAGAAAAAACTACAAAATCTCCATTCAATATAGAATCATAAGTTGATTTACCACTTTTAAAATAGAAAAAATATTTTTGTAATTCTGTAATTTAATGAAAACCAATATAAATACAGCAATAGATAGACAATTAGAAACGTACTCGAGTTCAATGACCTCACCGTTCATCTGAGTTCGGTAGCTATTAATATAAATTAACTTCAATATAAAAATTAATTTACGTAAAATAAAAAATATATATAAAAGTTATTTGACTAAATAACTTCGACATAAAATAATGTAACAAATTACTCGATCGTATATTTTTATTTAAATAATATAAAAAGTTAAGTTTTTCGGATATCTATCTTTAAAAAATATTATTACTACTACTAAATAAATCTTGACCAGCGGTCATTCTAAAGACAAACATAAACTCAAGATCAACCACCACATTAGAACAAAACAACGCCACAAAATGTATACGCAAAACATCTAATCTTGGTTAAAATCGATACGTTTTTACCTTTCCCCCCAAAAATTTCACAATCTCCCCCCACCCCACGCAATTTCAATAAACGACAAAGTATTATTTAATTTCCACCGTCTTTTCTCCATTGTAAGACGTCGAGAGAGAGAAAAGATAGCTCTTTTCCTTCTTAAGACATCCACTCTTTCGACGAAACGAGTCGTATGAAAAAACAACGCGCGCGAGCGAGACGGGTATATATAAGATGTTGCTGCTCAGCTTTCTTAATGACGTCATATAGATTTATAGATGTACAAGAGGGGCTACGCCCCGGTGGAGGCAAAAAGTTTTCGCCTCGTTTTATGAATGTTTTAATATGTTTTTTTTTGTACATGTTACGGATCCGAGGGTTGTTTTATTCGCACTGAACATATTATTATCTTGTTCCCAAATGGTGAATCTGTAACTTTTTTATTGCATACCTTTTAATTTTGCTTTTAATAATAAAGCCTCATTTATTAAAAAAAAAACTTATATCAAGCGTATAAATATTCGTTATTTATGTAACACTTGAATTGAGTTTAAAACATTAATACTTTATTAAACTATTTTACAACTTGTAATTAGTTTTTAATATTAAGAGACTAAAACACAAGAAAATTATATCAGTAATGTTTTTAATTCTGGCACATTATAAAATTACCTACAACGTTCCAAATTTAAATCAAGGCAAGCGAATTAAACATTAATCCATTTAAATTCAGAGGCGCGTTCGAGTCGAGTTCGAAGGCATAAAACGCGGAGACGGCGTGCTTTGAAATACGAAAAAGCATGTATTGTCTACTACGTTATAACATTTACAACAATGGCAACTTCGTGTCCTTTATTAAACCTTTATTAAAAAAAACTATTTTAATTTTTGTATTAAACACTTAGGTATTAATTAAAAAATTACAATAGTAATATTTATTATAAGATCTGTTAAACAAAAAAAAAACACAAAGAATAGACAAGTGTGAATTTCAGTTTGCATACGTGCCAGAATCAGAAACTTTTTATTTTGAAACGTTACATTTTCGTTGCGCTTAAATTCGACCTTAAAATGTCTACTTCATCGATCAACCAAGAAATCATCTGATGCAATATAAACGTTACTATGTAAAATAAATGATTCATAATTCGCTCTTCCCATAACTTAATTTGTATTGAGTATGAAAAACCCGCAGTAAATCGCGTAATCTTGAGACTCGCTCATGACGCATGGGAAGCACGTCGACACAGGCGAGGTTCAAATTAGCAATACGCCATCTTGAACTCGCCATAGACTAACATTATCGAAAATAGAATAGAAAAAGATTTTTTGTAATATCTATTACTGTATTTATATTGTGGTTAGAGGCTAAGGATGTGAATCATGATCGAAGATCGCAGGTTCAAGCCCGGGTGAGTACCGTTGAGATTTAATTTACTATTAGATAATTACTCAAGTGTGAAGCAAAACATCAGAAGATGGAATCAGCTCCAAACCTTCTCCTGGAGATGAGTGGAGGCCTTTGCCCACATTTGAGACATATATAGGCTGCTACCTATTTAACTGTATGTAATCATATCCCTTGTTTATTTATTTATACTTAATTCAATTCACATAAAAAACAATAATATATTTAAATATAATTTTAAAATTAAATCTGTTTCTGGATTTTTCAATCGAATTTTCTTTACGTAACTGTATCTGCACCTGTAAAAAAAAGTATTTATTAAAAAATGTTTTATATTCTATTTTTAAAATGATCATGAACTACGTCATTAAAACTAATATACGTTTAGAACGCTTAACATAACTTGTTTTAAGAATAGCATTGTCTTCAAAGTGTAGTAACAAAGTACATAGCACACATACATATATATTAACCAAAATTATATAAAACCTCATTAGATCGCGGCTTAAAAAACAAATCCACCGACAAAACAACATTATTTAATCTGTGGCGCTAGTATTTCAGTTCGGTAGAGATAGAGGAATCTTGGGCGGTCTAATCCAGCAATTACGCATTTTAATGGCGTTCGTTCCTACCGTTTTAATATTCCACTCCTTGTTTTATACCACGGCTTAGCCTCACCCGACGATATTAAGGTATTTATTTTATATTACGTTTGTAAGATTCACTTTTGAATACTAATTATTTTTTATCTGTGCCCGCATTTAAATGAATTTTAATTGTTGTTTTTATTCGTTGATATTTCGATGCGCTTTAGATACGTATATGATAAATACTGTATACACATAAATAACAAGTCTTAGGCACTAATGGTGGCACATATATACTATATATATAAAAATTTTCTGTATGTGTATATGTCACTGTACTCCTCCTAAGCCAGACAGTTTTTGATATTATTTTGTGTATTCGAGTGGGTGATGGCTTAGATTGGACCC
Organism: Nymphalis io; assembly: GCF_905147045.1. Classification (NCBI taxonomy): domain Eukaryota; kingdom Metazoa; phylum Arthropoda; class Insecta; order Lepidoptera; family Nymphalidae; genus Nymphalis; species Nymphalis io. The sequence goes on from NC_065911.1 coordinate 3,235,314, forward strand.
GGTAGGTGGCGCTGTTATTTATTTATAAGTAGTAGTATTGTTATGGTTCATTATTATCATTATTATTTACCTGGTGGTAGGGTACCTTTGTGCAGGCCCGTCTAGGTGGATACCAACCACTCATCAAATATTCTGACGCTAAGCAGCAATACACAGAATTGTTTCGTTCCGGTTTGAAGGGTGAATGAGCCAGTGTAACTACAGGCACAAGTGGTGACATCTCAGTTCCCAAGGTCGGTGGCGCATTGGCGATATAAGGAATGGTTATTATTTCTTACATCGCCAATGTCTATGGGCGGTAGTGACCGCTTACCATCAGGTGTCCCATTCCTCGTCCGCCAGCCTATAACATAAAAAATATCAATAAAGTATATTTTAATAATATTTTAATCACATACTTAACAGTTAAACTCATTGCAAGTATAAACGCGTCTAGAATTATAAAAGTACAGAAAGAAAATAATTTTGTAGTGAATAAACAAATTCGCAACAATCGTTTTGAAAATTTAACATTTAAATATTTCATGTTACTTCATGAATATTAAAAAAGTTTACAAAAAACATTCATAAATGATATATCCGAAGCGAAAACAAAACGCTGCGAATGCAAAGCGCTCATTAATTTTTACAAGCGCGTCACGGCGTCAACTCGAAAACTAATTATACTATAAAACTAAAGTCCCCCGCGCGGCATAACTGTATCCATATGAAAACCAAAGGATCCCAGCGTAAAATTCTCTACGAAAGACTGTAACATTTATTAATACCAGCAAAGTTAAAATTAAACATGAAAAACGGTCCCTCCCCAACTAGGGGCGAGGGGCCCGGGGGCCTGGGGGGGTGACCCGCGAACTATGCTGTGCCTTATTTCGTAGCGAAATTTGTAAATTTATGTAAATTTTCCGTCTTCGTGGGGTGAAAAGTTACTCGGGAAGGTACGAATGTGAAGTCAGAGTTTTACTGCTGAGTCGTTTGTGTTCGTGCGACTATTTATATTAACTATTTTAATGTTTTGTTTCTTGACGTTCGATTTTTAAAAATGGAACATAATATTTTCAAATAATTGTATGGATTAAAATATGACTTAGTACACTGAGATGATTACGAATGCTAATAAAAAACAACTCGACATTATTTTGTGCTATAAAGTTTCTGTTGCCTTATTGTTCATGCAGTTATCACATGATTGAGGTACTTTTTGTATTTATTTTGTCAATTTTGTTATCATATTTTGTATTTTTTTATTTGTGATATAAAAAAAGTATTCATTGATGGATTCATTTAATAAATAAATATATAGGGGTATACGTATAACAGGAAATTGAAATCAAATTTTGGAATGTTTGCTTTTTTTCTTAAAATATAATAAGAATAATTATACATTAAATCATATAATGATCATAAGTAAAAATTGCGAATGAATGTTATGAAATAATTGCCTGCCTTTTTTAAGAATAATGAGGCAAATATCACAACTCTTAATATTGATAATTGCAAGTAAAGTGAAAACCTTCATACTTACTAGTAAAAACGTAAATTGCATCAGAGTATATAATATATAATTGTATACTTTGTACTTTGTTTATATGATGACGTCTTTCTGATCAATTTCAGCATTGGTGGTCATTGCAGCGAATAGCTACCTACGTAAAAATATTAGAGGACACGTGTGGGGTGTACAAACACAGGCGCACTATTATTCCTTCACACTCATAATCTGATATGACATGGATACCACTGAAAGCATTAATAACTTTTTGCTGGTGCAACCCGGTTGCACCTAATTTCTTTGGATCGATGGCTACTTACTACGATGACGTAATCAGGGGGTAGAACATAATAAAAGTATTTAAACCAATTTACATCCCTCAAGTCAGCACGCCGCAAGTATTTCAAATGTTAGCATTCGGACCGTGTAGTAGCTGTGTGTAGCTAATGGAAATTTCTATTAAAACTTTACTCGTTCTGTCGAAGACATACGACAATTTAATGTTATTTGTTTATTATTAAATAATACATACATTTCTTACATATCAAATTAAACTGAGAGCTTGTAAGTATTCCTATGCTGGGCGGTGGCAATATTTATTTATATGATACACATAACTAATTATAATGGTTCAATCAACCAAATTAATCCAATCGTTGTCCACTGCTGAACATAGGCCTCTCCCAAGGTGCGCCAAAGCTCCCTGTCCTCCGCCTTCCGCATCCAGTTGGATGGAGTTACTATAATTTTACAATTCGCGAACAGACAGCGTAAGTAGGCAGTTAGACTATATCTTATGTTGAGAAAAACATTTGACGTATAAATTCTTTCACCGACAAAAATCGGTGTTGATTGTCTGGATTTGCAATTTAACATCAAAAAGATTTAAATGCAAAGCGTACAAATCGAACCTGTAAGCGTAATTAACCGTTCAATAGAATCATAAAGGGCTATAATCGCGCTGACACAAACACGGATGTCGATATTTTTGCCAATATAGATAGTTTATTTACAAATTTAGAAGGACCAAAAGGCCATTAATAAGCAATACTTAATTATCAATATAATTTATTATATTGTAAACTTTAATACATTTGTTAGAAAAAATATAAAAACTAATAGCTGAATACTTTTATCAAAATCTGGTTTATAAATTTTATTAAAAAATAACATCACTGATACGCCTGTCCGTATTTCGGGCTGCTTCCCGCCAAAAGTGAATTCAATTTTAAAACCAATCTGACAGCTTGACGTATGTCGTTCGGAAAGTTTGACTTATTTTGCGTATAATATTTTTTTGTTTTTTTTTTTTTTATATTTTGTTTTTTTTGTGCTATAAAATTTCTGTTGCATTAATGTTCATGCAGTTATCACCTGTAATTGAGGCCACCACTTTTTTGTCTTTATATTATCTGTATATTTGTGTTTGCTGGTGATCTGGTCTGTCATCTGGTGGTGAAAAAGACACGTTTTGTCTACTGAAAAATTATCGCTCTTCTTAAATACTTATTACATTAAATATTGCCAATGAATATTCTGCGGAATTTTGTCTATAAAAAGGCGTGTTCGTTTCTATAAAATTAGATTAAAAAGTATTTTATATTAAATTAGCCGTTCCGCGTGGTTTCACCGGCTCTAAACGTTACTGCCCCGACCCCGTGATTAATATAATGCTTTAACCTTTCTCATCAAGCACGTTCTTTTTTCAAACCACAATGACAGTTCCTCAGATTTCTGAAAAACAAACGAGGTTCGTTTTTTGTTTGTTTTTACCTATATAAAAAAAACATGCTATGTATTTAACTCAACCTTAGCATTAGACAAATGTTATGTAGTAAATAAGTAATTCATATTTTTTATTTATGATTTTACGCAAAAGGTTACTTGATGGTAGGTCTCCTTATACCAGATATACAAGGTCATAATCATGGGATATAAGATGTACTTTTATCCCTGCATTCTAGATTATTCATCCTTCATGTAGAAACACAGAAATACGGTAGAATAATTAAGTTGGTATAAAAAATCGGTATACAACACATGAGTACAATAACGAAATCATTCTGCATTAAAATATATTTATGGACTAATTTAGGTATATTATTATTAAAAGTGTATATAATAAGAGTTTAGCAAACGAGCGTAATGTATAATTTGTTTGTTTGGAATTTATATTAATAAAAACAATTTCTTTGTCTTACCTCTTTTAAAATAATTTATAAAATTATTATCTATGTAATTATTTAAGAACTCAAACTTATATTTGTCACATGAATTTTATTATATAAGCATTAAAGGCTATTTTGCAATAAAAATGTTCATCTCAATCTACATCTTAATTTGCCAGCTGCTACCAAATGAGTTCTCCAACTTATTGTCAAAGAAGCCTCGTCTCGTTAAAGTTTTGATAGAATTTTCAATTACCTTCCTTTGTTTCAAGAACATGCGCTCTGGGGACTAAAGCCATTTTTCCTTTGGATGTATAGCGATATATCGCAAGCAATATATCTTTAGGTAACCTTAACTGCGAAAAAATGCATTCATTAAGCTTTTTTTTTTTGTATTAAGACATTTATATAAATTTACTTAAATAATTTCTCATTGCTATTTATGTGCATAGAATCTGAAATACAAGACAGTGTCGTACAGACATCTTTTTAAAAATCATTTTATGCTGTTTAGTTAAAAATATATTACATTAGATAAACTTTGCAATGTCATCTGACTTATGTATAAGGGATATAATTCGAAGGACTTTATATTTATTTTAAAACGTATAAAACAGGATCTGGACACTTGGCCGGACGAGAAGACGGAAGGTGGACTAAAGTCGTCACGGAATGGTGGCCTAGAGAAGCAAAAACGCCAGTGGGCTACCCGCCCGATGGTCAGACGATTTTAGGAAGATGGCGGGTGCTCAATAGATGCGACTTGCACAGGACCCGGAGAACTGGCGCGCCTGTGAGGATGCCTATGCCCAGCGGTGGATTAATGTGGGCTGAATATGATGATGTATAAAACACGATACCAAAATTACTTCCATTATCACCTCTTATTTGTCTGTGGGTTTGAAAACTATTTGAAGTTTCCATAAGAAACTACTTCTTTAAAGATTTATTTTAAAGCCATTTGTAACATTGCTATTTCTTTCTCACGCGTGGGATTCAAATGGATAGGATAGGTTTATAGATTAGTTAACTTTATATTTTTTTTTTTTTAAGTTTAGTATACTAGCTTTATTCCGTAATAAATTCTGACTTCATATTTAGTAACTAAAATATTATCATAGTAAAGCATGGTATAGTATTTCCAATGGATGTCTGCACTTACAAGGTCTATGCAGACATATACTCTAGTATCAACAAACCCAAGAAACGTCGTAGAGTTTGAAGTGTTTCTTAGTTAAGTATTCTTACAATATGAAGATAATGTCCGCATCGTACGGCTTTGTTGGAAATAAATATATCACTATGTACTACAAATATATATTTTTATCGATTACATATAATATGTATTAATATATTAAAATCAATCATACAAATCATTAAAGTATGTTTTTCTGCTAATAAATATATAATAGAAACGATTGGAATAATTACTCGATTTCCACTCCAATTTTAAAATTAAACACGCTGTATACAGATTACCTGTTAAAAAACTGCCTTTGATATATTTACAGATACATTATTTACTATATACTTGGTGGTAGGGCTTAATGCAAGCCCGTCTGGATACAATCTCATCATATATTCTAAGGGTTTACTTATAAACGCCGCTTAATGGCTATCAAGCAATGCTTTATCTCTTTCTGTCATTGTTAATTTGACATTCGAAAGAATATGAAAGCTTTTTAAAGCCGTTCCAAATTCAAAAATTAGTAATAATGTTAAGTATTTTTATTATATTATATACCATTTACATTTTAAGATAGAAACTTGTTCCTTTAATTTTGTAAGCGGTGAAAACACAGTTCTGTTGACTATTAACTTAGAACTATCAAAAACTAGAACAGGCTCTAACATTGTTTTACTGAAAAGTGCGCTGTGAAATAGACATTTTTTCCGAAAATTGTGTTTTGTTTTCAGTATAGCTTAAAACTGTACATCCCTAAGGTTTAACTCGAAATAGACTCAATAAAAAAGTTAGGAAGTTTTAGTATTACACTACCGTTTCTCGAAAATTGATTAAATATACATAATATAGTAAATATATAATATAATTTCACAAATGTTAAATATGTATCGGCGCGTGAATGTAAGACCGACTCGTATGCCGAGACGGAAAACGGCACGACGATCTTGTATGTCGTCATATCTCCTATTAAGTTTATAAGGAGGGATGTATATTTGTTACTCTTTCACGCAAGAACTACTGAATGAATTTGAATGAAATTTAAAATAGAGATAGCTTTTACCCTTTTGCATCTCGCTGGAAAAACGCATGTACGCGTTTCCCTCACATGTAGTACAGCGTCTGGAAAACACATGTATGCGTTTCCCTCACATGTAGTACAGCATCTGGAAAACGCATGTACGCGTTTCCCTCACATGTAGTACAGCGTCTGGAAAACGCATGTATGCGTTTCCCTCACATGTAGTACAGCATCTGGAAAACGCATGTACGCGTTTCCCTCACATCTCTTGCGCATACTACTGTGGGGTAGCTTATATACTGACTTAACATATATATCACCTAAAATCTGCTCCTCTCCACTAAAATGCGGAAGCAAGCGTGCGGAATACAGATTAAATATTTCAAAATTATATTTAACAAAAACGAGATAATTTCTAACATTGTCTATAAGTATCAAGAACCACATACATATATGATATACATAGATCCGTGCGTCATAGTCATCAGTTACATAATGATTACGTGCTCTGAAAATATTTTACCAAGGTTCCATTACCTTTTGTCTACTCCGAGCAGTTCTAGAACAAACAAAGCACGTTGAATCATAAGTTCTGAACTCATCCACCCGGTAGGATCTTCGGTAAGTTCCCTCGTAGTCAATTACAGTTTCACTCAATCTGAATAAATAGTAAATAATATTTCATTGGTGAATTTGTTAGGAGTATGTCCTCAAATAAATACCTAAAAAACGCCCAATGTCCCAAAATATAGGACACGCTCCATTTAGGTTACAACTCGCTTGACGAACCATTAATTATTAAGATTGAACTATTAAGACGATTTGTTTAAAATGCATCACGTTTGTAAGTACGATTGAGATAGTAGCTAACCTACTTAATTTATCATCGTAATTTAGTCCCATCTATCCATTATTCATTCTAATTCTATTTATTTGGGGTGGCGCAGTGCGTCTTATAAAATGGCAAGTAAAAAGGACTTGGCAAATTTTACTGGTCTGCGTGGCGTCATGAAAATGATATTACTGGTAACTTAGTTTCTTGCTACCAGGTTGTTGAATTTCTATGATTATATTAGTGTATATTCGTAGAAAAATCTTATGACATCCAGCGTTGTAGACGGGATATCTGAAGTCTACTGTACCGGAAGTGACACTGATTTGCGATATAAACAATAAAAATCAATAAAACATATAATGATTAATTACCTTAAACTGAATCTTAGCAAGTTAAGAAAAAATAAAGGTTTTATGCACAAAATACTAACACAGTCTATAGCCGGTATAACCCTCGACAAACGTCTATTTAGCCGAAAGAACAGACGGGCGAGTCTAATTTTAAACTTCCCCGATCCGTCTTCAGTGCGCTCATTTTTGCCCCCTTTTTACCCCACCCATTTGGCCCCCACGCTTCCACCCCGCAAACTTTGACGTTTCCGTAGAACTAACTCGTAGAACCGTGCGGTCTACGCGAGCTTTAATCAATTTTTTAACTCCATTTTCAGAGGGAATTAATTATTTATTCTTGTAAGGGTACAATGTGGAGATAAGATTTGAGATGCTGTAATGTGAACGGTGTAATTGTAATTAACGCTGTTTTACAAGTACAATCTATATTATTAAAAATACATTAAAAATGACACGCCATGATTTATTTATTTTTTATTCTTATTTGTACTTACTTAATACTTTAATGAAAACAATTCTTATGCAAATGAATTAGACTATGTAAATGTAAAAATGTCACTAGGAAACTTATTCATAAACGTCGCTCAACGATGTTAGTTAAACGGTTATTTATCTCTTTCTGATATTATTTATTTTACATTTGAAAGAAGAAGACACAGCATGAATATGTTTTGTTATGAAATAGTAGAAACTAAAACCAAACTGTTGATTATGTTATGTTTTAATGCGTAAAACTTTGCTTACATAACTATCAAATACTTATAAACTTTGCTTAAAGACTGTTCAGTTAAAAACTCGTTTTGCTCTTTCTATCATTATTGGCTTGACATTCGAAAGAAGAAGACACAATATATATTTTTTTTGAAATGACGAATAACTATGTTATGTTTATATATACAGACATTTTTATAAAATACAAAATTAAAATAAAAAGAACAAAATACACATTAGCAGAAGCACGCCGTCTAAAAGATTGTCCTGTGGCATTGACGCTGGCACTATTGCCTAAAGTACCCGCTAAGTAATGTTTATAAGTAAGGCTTTGTGATTCTATGTTAATTTTCTATTAAAAGCGCATTTTTTTATCTTATAGTGGTTGGCAAGCCGCCCATGGACATCTGCAGCACCGTTGCAGGTGCGTTGCCGATCTTTAAGGAACGATTAAACTCTTTTCTTGAAAAATTCCATTCTAGATTAAAAACTTTAAAAAATTACAAATGCATTTTATAAAAGAAACAATAATGTGATAAGTTTGTTTGAATTTTTTTTATGTAAGATGGGACAAACGGTCTGGAAACTCACGTGACGAAAAGTGACTACCATCGCCCATGGACACCTGCAACATCTTAGGGCAACATTTCTTGTTTATTGTGTATTAATAAAAAATTATATCTCGATATGAATCGAGATGGCGCAGTTTATTTTAAAGACATAAATTTTGATGAATGATTGAGCGTTTCAAACCTAACCGAGCCCCACTATAATTATATTACACTAAGGAGTTCGTAGCCCAGCAGAGCATTTACAGGTCATTGCTTTATTTTACTTTTCTATATTTATATTTCATATCTCACTCATATACACATATTTATTAATACATATAAGTTTATATATCTACCATGCTTTACACAAATATTAAATTTACCATTCTACACACAGACACACACGCACGCACACACATAAATAACAAAAGCAACGAAAGAACTTTCCGAACGTAATTTGAAAATTTTATCTCCAAACTACAACTATCCCTAAAAAAGGTCCTATCCAAACATCGACCCTTATAAAACAGCGAGACCCAAACAGAGCTAAAAACCCCCCCAAAAAGGCATAAAACTAAAGGAATTAGACCCTTCCAACTACTTTTCAAAACACTTTTGGAGCCGCACTAAATATATGAAACCCAATTTATATTTTCAAACGCGGGTCAGGCAGAGTCGAACTCGGACCGAGAATCTTTATGTACGGAAATTTATATATTTAGAGAAAGTTGTACTACAACTAACTTCAAATTAATTACCGGTATTCAATTTTATAATTTGTTTCAATAATGTTAATGAATATACTTAACGTATATGTAAATATTTTTAAAGGGGGTTTAATAAGGAATTTTGAAGTGACTTCTTATAATAACGTACGTATACATATTATATTATACATACATCATATATATAAGTATGATTTAAAATATTTACATAGATGTTAAGTATATTTATTAACATTATTGAAACAAATTATAAAATTGAATACAGCATATTATGTATATAATATAATATTGTTATATTGTGATCATGACGTTCGAATCGGCTTCATTAACAACGGTCACTCTCAAAGGATTACGGAAAAGTCATTAAACTAATGATTTGATAGATTTTGGATACTTGATATCTATGATACACAAAAAACATGTATATTTTACAACAACAATGTGGGAGAGAATCTAGAGGGGAGACCGCGGATCGGCAAACTCAGCGTAGGGCGCCCTCCAGCCAGGTGGACCGATGACCTGGTGATGATGAAGAAGGTGGCGGGTACCGACTGGATAGGGAAGGCGGAGGACCGGGGAGCTTTGGCGCACCTTGGGAGAGGCCTATGTTCAGCAGTGGACAATAATTGACTGTTCACGATGATGATGAGGGAATAGAGAGTGCACTTGCGCTCACACTTGTGCATGATTTTGATTATCAGTGCAGCTAACTAATGTTCGTTAAGAACGGCCAAGGGGCATAATCGCCATCATTTTTACTATTCAAGACGAAACTAAGTCTTATTAATGGAATGTGGGGGGTGTTAAGTAATAATTACACGTAGTAATGGCCTTTGAATACATCCCTGGTAACCAGACGATAAGTCTCTGTTAACGCTAACGATTTCTTCGCAACTCATTACTGCTCTAATTACAACTGTAATATATTTTAAAACTTAATTAATTTTTGTTTCATTTTAGTATTTAATTAAATTCAATTTTATTTAATTAGAAAAAACTAACACGAAGCTTAAAACGTTTTCTGATGTCTTGGGGTTTTTTTTTTTTATAGAATAGGAAGGTGGACGATCATATGGGCCACCTGATGGTAAGTGGTCACCAACGCCCATAGACATTGGCATTGTAAGAAATGTTAACCATCGCTTACATCACCAATGCGCCACCAACCTTGAGAATTAAGATGTTTAACTTGTGCCTGTAATTGCACTGGGTCACTCACCCTTTAAACCGGAACACAACAATACCAAGTACTGTTATTTTGCGGTTGAATATTTCATGAGTGGGTGGTACTGACCAATGGGTCACCACCGCCCATTGGCAATGTTAAAAAGTTTGAACATTCCATACATCACCAATTTGCCACCAACCTTAGTTCCACTAGCTCACTCACCCTTCAAACCGGAACGCAAAAATAATAAATATTGCTCTTTAGCGGTAAAATATATGGTGTGTGAGTGCTACCTACCTACCTAGAGGCGTTTGCACAAAGCCTTACCACCTTGTAATAATAATGTCTGTAGCGTTTTTGTGACTTATGCTCCATTCTGCTCAGCTCCTTGTTTCAAATATCACACACAAAAATTTATCTGAACGGAACGGAAGTCAAATACAATTTTTTTATTAGTATGTGCGGGATAAACCTTGCAAATAATTTCTATACCAGTTTAACGATAAAATCTAGTATTTTTTTAGTCGGTGGAAATAATTAACGCTTAATTTTTTTTTAAATGACTTATTTCATAGTTTGCTGATTTCCACCCCCGCAGTTAGAATCACGTGTAGTTCTAAATTTAAACTTTTGAATGTCATCCTTATCATCATTATTATTGATGCGATAAGGTGTTTGTTTGTTTATTTGTTACATTTTCACGTCTTAACTACTTAACCGATTATCATGAAACTTTGCATACAAGCCGTTAGGGCTAAAAACAGAGTACCTAGCAACTGAGACCCTCGCACGCGGTCGGACTTGGTTTTCTTCTGCTGATCTTTAATAATAATTAAAGGATTATTGCGGTTCAAAGGAAAGATAATGCAGGTTGAATATTAGGGCAAGATTTGATATAATATTGGTCCCATAAATTGTGTTTGAGCATACGCATTGCCTATAAAGATTTATAAATACTTATTATGTTGCAAATTTATATAAGCAATTATCTACGGCCTTATTTATAAACATTGCTGTTAAGTTAAACTATGCTGCGTCTTCTTCTTTCAAATGTCGAATCAATAATGATAGAAAGGGCGCAACAGTGTTTAGCTAAACAGCCGCTGAGCAATGTTTTTATAAGGCCGCTAATGTTTAAAACATATTTTACACACAACCACCATTACTATCTTGGTGTGTTGATAATAATATTAGCAAGAATATATAAGTATATAAGACAAGTATATAATTATACAATATATACAACCGTTTCATTGTCTACAGAGCCTTCCCACTTTACTTGAATGTAACTTAATTTAAATAACAATATTTCAAAGAGTCAAATTAAGCGTAGCGCGCAGCTGCGCCTACAAAATTTTCATGTCTCAACTTTACCTGTAATTACAAAATATATTCAGAACTTGTAACTGGATTTAAATAGTAACGCTATTGGATAGGGATGTTACTTTTTATCGACAACTACTTCTTTCTAAACGATTAACGCTTATTCGATAATAACTAAAAGACAATATGAATTAAGTAATTTTGTTAAATTTGAAATCGTGTCTTTCGTGAGAAATTGAGTTTTGATTTTGATGACGACCTTGGTTTTTTTTGGTTTTACAAACAAACAATATTTTATACAGCTTGTAGGCGTAAACCAGGATTTTAGAATTTTATATTAAACTAAAAATAAATCGCTGTACATAAATAAACCGAACTTAGAACGTCCTAATTCTTTTTTAAAGTTTATTTTAAAAGCAGTTATTAATAAATAACTATAAAATAGAATCAGGAAATATAATATTTTACTTTACTAACATTTTAGGTATTCGATAAAGAGGGGATTTTTTTTTTGGAATATTTATATAATTATTTTATATTTTAGGTAGGCGCGCAAACGGGCCACCTGATGGTAACCCGCCGCCTATAGACTTCCTTACATTGCCAATGCACTATAAACCTTGGGATCTAAGATGTTACGTCCCTTGTGCCTGTATATCTCCTAAAAAAATAGCATAACATAACTTTGCCAAATGTACGTGTTTTTAATGTTACCATAATATTGACAATATATGATGGTAACATTGTTTAATTAAAATAATTTAATGCAAAGACATAAATTGAAAATATAATTTAAATTTTGATTTTCTTGTTTCCCGTTTCATTTCGTGTTCACGTTGCAAATGGTTGGGCATTATAAATTATTCTACCTCCGGACTACGATATCAGCTGACTTCCTGCAATCTCTTGAGGTTTTCCTGCCTCGTTTCAAGACGTGAATTTATGTAACCTTTCTTATGGAATAGATACAGATTCCAAATTTGAATTTTCATTTTTTAATGCAATTGATATCATTGTAGGGCTTTGTGCAAGCTCGTCTGGATAGGTACCACCCAGTCATCTACTTAAAACAACAGTACTTGGTATTGTTGTGTTCCGGTTTGAAGGGTGAGTGAGCCAGTGTAATTACAGGCACAAGGGACATAACATCTTAGTTCTCAAGGTTCGCCGCGCATTGTCGATGTAAGCGATGGTTAACATTTCTTACAATGCCAATATCTAGGGGCGTTGGTGATCACATACCATCAGGTAGCCCATATGCTCGTCCGCCTACCTATACCATAAAAAAAGTATATCATATCAAGCAAAATTAAAAATTTAAACAATTTTTTTATTTATATTTATTTACAATCGAAAAAAATGTTAGATTTTCTATCGATTTTGATTGTTACATCTCTAATCGCGTACAAAGAGACACTAAGAAATTATGTATTCCCCTTAGTGTAGTTTCGGCAACTTTATTGAATTTGTTTAGAGGTGTGCTGCAGTACTTTTGTCTCCGTGATACGAATGCCGGTAACGTCATCCATTTCGTTGGCGCGTAACTTTTGCCGCCATTTTGCATTCGAATTTTGAACGGGATGTTTTTTTAATAAAAAAATGATCCTATTCTCACGAGTATGTATTTTTTATAAATAATTTAAAAAATATCTTAGAAATATTAAGATATAGTTTAATTATAGGAACTAAGGGAAATAAGGTAAAGCCCGATGCAATGTATTCCCTCTAGATGTAAAAAGTTTTAATTAAAATGCGGAGAGATAATTTCGCAGGAATGCAATTAAAACAAACACATATAAAATATATAAAATCCATTCCTTAATCGAGAAAAGTCAAATTCAGCCGCTTGTATAAATATAACAATAACCCCATACCGAAATACTAGCACAGATAAGAAATCATCCCTTTGTTATTTCGAATCTTAACAATGTTATGTAACGTATTATATAAATGCTATGAGAAAATTCAGTGACAAAGCAAATTGCTTTCCGTCGTGTATAGAGAAATTTATTGCCTCCCTCCGAGAAAACACCGAGATATAGGCAACTATAGAAATTAGCGGAGTAATATTACACAATTATTTAGCCTCTGTGTCTGCCTCTGCCTCTTATATAGGCTCGATACGACGTCGATATGACCGAAACTGTCGCGTTACGACCGACATCTGTGACGTCACAACTTGCTCGACCTTACGCTTGACCTTCAATTAGGGTTGGTGCAGTTTTTTTAATCCATTCATTGTGTTCAAAACCGTTGAAACAGTCTATCTGTTTTATTTTGCGTCTTTGCGTATTACTGTATTTGAAAAAAAAAGAACAATATCAGCTTTCTGTCTATATATAGGTTAAATTAATCTTATAAAATAATTATTTAAAGGATCTTGGTTTACAGTAACAGCCTGTGAATGTCCCACTGCTGGGCTAAGGCCTCCTCTCCCTTTTTTGAGGAGAAGGACTTGATCTGGTCTGTTTTTTTTTTTTTCAATTTAGTTGTATTAATGTTAATACATTAATAGGTCGACGGTATGCGAACCGCGATGTGTATTATACAGGCTTAATCCCGATTCCACTTCTAGAACAAATTTTCTTTATTAGAGGGGAACATATTCCTTAAAAAAAGCATAGCTAATAAATTTTTTTTTTCAAAGTATTGTCATAATAAGTAATTGCATAGAAAAGCATATTTGATTGTTATTCGAACGAACTTCGAACGACTGACGTTTGAATAACGAACTTAATATCAACAGATCAATTGGTTTTGACATTGACATTACGAGGAATCCTTTTTAAATGACAATGTGTCCCAATCGCATCTTATGTCTTATGTTGTATTTCCCGCGCCCTGTGATTGGTCATTCACGTAACGGCACAAAGCATTTTATTTTTGGAAGCACGTCATTGGTAGAAAACAGGCTTAAAATTTTAATCATTAAAAAAAAAGAATACTAATGACGAATGTTTGTTTTTAAATTTGGAACGCGCATCGAACTATTTCCTTATACACAACAATTATCATGGCGTCAGCAAAACTTCTCATTCTCTCTCATTCGCACTCAATAAAATTAACGATCTAAATATTTACGATTAAAACTTGTCAAGTTTAACTTACATTTATTAGAATTCGGTCGAAAATGGATGTTTGTTGAGGATACTTCGAATGTTTATCTTGATCTTTGCGTCTCGATACGAAAGATATTTTTACTACGATCAAAGTAGCTCGATATTCACAAGTTTCAGTGCTGTCAATTTGCACGTGACAAATCCTGCTCTTTTTTTTTTTTGAGGAGAACTTTTGATGCTTATCCCAAGACGCTTTTCCAATGCGGTTTTTTGGCAGACTTACTTGGTGATAGAGTTTTGTGCAAGCAGCAACCATAGGTACTATAGATTAATGTCATTTTATTTATTATTAAGTAGCACCACCTACCTCATATCCTATGAGTTATTACTTACACCGTTGGTTGCCTGGTAGCGATAAGGTCGTCAAATTGTATGCTACTTTTATTTAGGCTGTATCCATGTTTTGTTTTTTTTTCTGTTTGTGGTGTACAATAAACTATAAAGTAAGTAAAGTTGTGTTCCGGTTTGAAGGGTGAATCTGAGTAACTACAGGCACAAGATTGGTGTCTACAGGTGCTGATGACCTCTTAACAGCAGATGACACGCCTGCAACATAAAAAATGCCTATATGAAGAAAGTATGGTATATATTTCTATGTAAATTAAAATTGTCGCCTAGCAGTTTCCAAGATTGTAGCGCAATTGTAACTGTTGACTGTTGACTGAGCTGGATAATACTATAAGATTTAATTCGAGGTGGTTAAATTCAATTTAACAATTTTAATACCACCACGAATATAATAAAATATTAACTAATTTGAAAAAAAAGATATTAAGCAAAATAGTATGACACTTCTAACGCTACTTATGCACTTATTCGAGGCACGTGGTAGCTAGCCCAAACTGGTTTTTTTTCCGTTTTAGTATGTTTAATATGTATATTGCAATACTACAAACACAAAAACGTCTCCAAGCTGATTTTTTTATATAATAATATGGCTACCACCGGTGGATAATTATAATGCATCTCCTGCTTGACGGTGAAGTAAACTCGAGGAAATCTGTATGTGTATCTCATATGTGTATTCACCAACCCGCATTGGCGCATCGTGGTGGAATAAGCTCCAAATGTTCTTCTCTAAAAGGAATGATGATTTACACCTACAGTGGGACATTTACAAGCTGTTAATTTTATATTATTATTTTAATGGACTTTCATCGCGATGAATGTTTAAACATAAATTTGAATAAAGAACATTTCTTCCCCCGTTACGCTTAAAATGCTTTATTCGTTTGCTAATTCAAAACTTGAACGCTACGCCATATTGTATTTAATTCCCGCCAAGTCGGTCTAATTTTCAAATTTCGAAACTTGGAACAACTCCACGTTTAAATTCAAGTTTGGATTGAACGCGTTCCGTATTCGGAGCACGAGTTTTCATATTGCTCCATCCGTATACACTAGACTGATTTTAATTTCTATTTGGAAAAATCGTTATTTTTATAAAATGAAACGTATAATATATATATACGTATTTTTTGACCGTACGTAATAATAAAAAAGTACTAAAGTACATAATATATTATATTACTTCTTTAGTCAAATTTAAATTCACATTCTTCTTGATAGTCAATTAAAAAAAAATACAAAAATATTTAACTTTTTTTTTCGCATCCTTAAATATAATTCTATATTAATAAATAATAACGTATTCATAATTTAAATATATTTGTTGAAACAGAAACAATATCCGAAATAAAATTGAATTTACAAAACAAAAAATCCCAAAAAGTGACCGGTAACGAAATAAAATGCCATTATAGACCACAGACAAAAAACGTAGCGGGCGGATTTAAACTTGAAACGCAAAACCAATCCCCGCGCTGTTCCTATTCCCGCCGCTTCCCGGATTCCCTGTTCCTTGCGAGAGAGAAGTAAACAAAATTTCTACAAGGATATGAGGGTCCCCCTTCCCGCGCAGGGGGATAGACATGTAGCGTGGTCCACGCGGAACGTACCAGAGTTTCACAAATACAACGAAAGAGATAACAAACGAGTATACCTACCAAAACAGTATTTTGTAGATAAGTATGGATGTTTTAAAAATGATTATTATCATTATAATGATATAAATAATATTTTTAATGAAAACAATAATGTACAGCTTAAATTCGTATTTACGTTTTATCAGTTATTTATGTTTTAACTGTCTACTTCAAATATTTTATAATTTAGTTAATCCTTACTTTAAGATATCTTGGGATTATAATTTATATTTCGGTTTAATTCAAAGTAATAATATAACTTTTAATATACATTTAAATATATAAAATATAATACGTTTTTAATTAATTATTTTTCAATATAGCATCTAATTATTTGTTTTTGTTAGTTCATTTTTTTTTACATATTGCACAGTCCGTATAGCACAGCTATGGGTTAACTAGTTAACGTTTTTTGTCTGTGTTACGTTGGGTGGCAGATTTTTATATGTGTGCGTGCTAGTGTTGGGATGAGAAAGTTTTTTAGAGGGGGAATTTTAGTTTAGCCGTTCCATATCGGCTATGTTTGGTAATACGAAGCGATGGAGTCGCGGTTAACTAGCGTACGCTCCTCGTCTATAGATATTGTATTAATGTTTCGTTTTTTTTTTTAATTTGAGTTTTTAATAACAAGGCCTTATTTTACAATGCCACATTTATTGTTTGATTATTTTTTATTTTAGATGTGACATTATTGTACATTTAATAAATTCTTAAATAATAGTAAAATAACAAACAAAACGTTTTGTTTTATATAGAAACCTGCTTTTTCAATAAATAAGAAATTAAAAAATAAGGAAATAAATTGAATGAATAAATATAATATACTTACTTTTTGAATTTATACTTTAATTAAAAAAAAATTAAATTAATTTAAGATAATAACAGGTAATAAATAATTTAAATATAATTGTAATTCTAGTCACTAGTGATTAATGTTAAGACGACACATTAAAAACAAAACCACTGACCGCTAAGAAAAAAAAAACAATTCAATCGGCCTTCGAAATTCAAAATGCAGAACTGAAAACCGAATAGCAAAAACGCGCCATTCTATTCGTTGCTAAGTACCCACCCCTTTTTTCACCCTAAGAATTACTTTAAGGCGGGCCCGGATGGGGTGGGGTAGGGTGCACCCTGTTTTTTCACCCTGTGAAGAATTGCCCCAAGGCGAGGGGGTAAGTGTAAGTATTGAAAAGGGTTGAGTTTTTGGTGGGATCTTGTTTTAAGTTTGATTAAATACATTTTGTAGTTAAAATTTTCGTTATATTTTAGAGAATTTTTGCTGAAATATTAGCTTTGAAACATTCAGTATTAATTTGAATGTAGCTTAGACATATATATTTTTGATGGCAAATTTATCTCTATTTAACTGTCTTATAAATTGAATTTCCATAATTCATTCTTTCACTGACAAAATATTCTTAACATAGGAGATAGTATTGTGTATGATATAGGCACACCCAAGATCTTGGGTGTGCCTATATCATTATCAAGCTGTATACATAATCGTGTGATATAATATTCACAAAACACGGTCACATAAATATATTTCTAAACGATTAAAAATAAATGTTAAAATATGAATTTTAAAAATCGAACGCTTTCCAATTTTCGAATTACAATTCTATTCACAAAGCATGACTACGGTGACGTTTGATAAATACCGTTTTACGCATTTCGAAATCACTGAAAACTATATACTTATTAACAAATTAAAAACTCTACTAAACAAGTGAACTAGATTTATAGATTTAACAGAAGGAATAATTTTATTTACTTTTTCCTAGTCGACAATCATTTTTTTTTACAAATCGATTTTATTTCATTCGATTATATAATCCATACATTTCTAGAAACTTTTACACGTCACTATATACATACTACGTTAAAAATATAATACAAAAACTTATTTATATATTATAATCCGACGAATGCAGGGGGGGGCTGTATAACTAACGCAAATTGTAAGGACACACCTACACCTTTATCAAAGTGCATTATAAAAGTCAAAGACACTCGCGTCGCCAAAGAGTAAAGATAAGCAAACGAATAGCGAGGGTTGCCAGGAATGCGTTGTATACAGGTTGTTAAATATTATAATATATACTAATATTATAAATGGGAAAATAATTCAATTTGTCTGGTACGCTTTTACGACTAAGCAGTTGAACCGATTTTGATGAAATTTTGTATAAAGCAAACTTGAAACAAAAGGAAGGACATAGGCTACTTTTTATACCTAACACCTTCCCAACACGCGGACGAAGCCGTACGCGAAAACTAGTTATTAATATACTAAAGTTTATAGAACTCTGTTTCCAGATATCCATTAAATCCAATAATTATAAATAAAAATATTATCGAATCTATAGAAAGTTAAAAGTAGATTATATATATTTTTAATTGAATTTTAATTATTTTATTTATTTATTTGTTTAATATTATATAAATTTAAAACGAAATTTGATTGATAAAAAGAATTACGTCATATGTGATAAAGTTGTCCTTAAAATATATAATGATATAAGAAACTACATTTTCTTAATCGAGGTAATAGCCTGTGAATGACCCACTGCTGGGGTAAAGCCTCCTCTCCATTTTTGAGGAAAAGGTTTGGAGCTTATTCCACCACGCTGCTCCAAAGCGGGATGGTGGTATTCCATCACAGATTTTCAGTGAAATTATACACATGCAGGTTTCCCCACGATGTTTTCCTTCACCGTCAAGCACGAGATTAATTATAAACACGAATTAAGCACAAGAAAATTCAATGGTGCTGGCCGGTGTTTAATATTAATTCTAAAATATTTTTTTTAATTTATTGTATTTGATATAAAGGACCAATTAATAATGTTATCTAAGTTTTATAAGCGATAAAAGCTTCTAATTTTAATGCTTACAAAGCTCACATTATCACATAATTAAGTCTACATATCGTTATTTCAAACATACATAATACGATATATATGATTTATTATGTAAAAGTACTTCTAAGATGAAATATCAATCAATTACCAAAGAGCAACACCTTGGAACAAGCAACCAATGGCTTAAATTCACACCCTATATAAACATTTGCGCCCTAAAATCTTCGCGACTCATTACTCGCGGGCTTCCGAGGGGTCGTGGTGGGGTGGGGGGTGGAATCTTCGTCGAAATCTCCGACATTTTATCTAAATGGGCCTCAGAATGGAAGTCGTTCTGTTAATGACGCTGAAGAAATACGCAAGACTATACTGACGTTGATGTATACGAGCCCTTAGATGCGTTATTGTTTAACCGAATTAATGGAATGGAATCTAATTTAATTGGTATCAGGTATGTGTATGTATTCGTTCGGTTATATCTAGTGAATGTGAAATAATTCATAATAAGAAAATGAATTGAATTAATTTTTAATATCAATTCACCAATCATTATATACAATTAATAATTGGAATTTAATTGTTAATGGATTGATAAATTTAATGACGCCAAAAAATTACTTAAACCACGTATTAATCATACTCATTACTTACTATTAAAGCGATAATTGAACTGGTTAAAAATATTATCAAAATTCTCAATAATATTTTCAATAAGCTTATATGATATAATGACGATTATTATAAAGAACGAATCTTCGTAATTGAATACATATAATAACAATTAATTTTAGCTTCAAAAGTACAGAAAATTATATTCTATAATGCAGATATAATGTTTCTTTAGAGCTGGCAACCCCAGAGATAGGAAATATGGATTAAAAGTTCATGTGTAAGCTTCGTTATATTAAAGTCTAGTTAACCAAATTTCAATGAAGTTGGTCCATCTCATACACTAGAAAAAAAACGATATTTGTATGTTGCCCTGTCTTTTTTTTCGAACTGTCTAGTTGCTGTTGGCCAAAGTGGCCTTTACAGCGTCACCGGGCGGGGTGGGCGAGATGAACTCAGCCGGATGTTGGGAGCCACACGAGAGGCTCAAGAGAGACGACGTCTTAAGGGTGCCTCCTGTGAGGCCGGACCTCGGCTTAGGACGCCGTTGAAATCGGGAGGTTGCCCTTTCTATACCTATATATCACAATCAGACAAGAGATGATGACCAACTTTACACGGTTTGCGAGACGAGAGAGTTTTTTTATAGTATATGTACGAGGACCAGGCTAATGGGCCACCTGATGGTAAGTGGTCACCAACGCCCATAGACATTGGCATTGTAAGAAATGTTAACCATCGCTTACATTGCCAATGCGCCACCAACCTTCGGAACTAAGATATTATGTCCCTTGTGCCTGTAATGAAAAGTGAAAGTAATTACACTGGCAGCATATCCGACTATTTAACTCCAAGCAATTAATCAAAAACATTGAACAATAAATTTTAATTAACACAAGCTGAAGTCCGAACAGCTACCAAAACATGTACAAACACACACGCATTTAATGTCGTTAAAATTATTCTAGTAAATAAAATGAAACATTAATCAACAAACACTTATACTGGAATCCCCACCAACTCTATTTACCCGTATATTCCAATATTTATCTTAATCTCTAAATATATAAACATTTTCCAAGTTAACAGTGCTTAGGATATAATTACACAAGTTTCTTGAGAATTCATTATTCCGTTCCTCCGCCAGGTGGCTAGGTGGCCAGGCTGCCTGCCTGTAGCCATAAATCCTGCCGCTCTAAACGAGAAAACATAATGAAACGGCTTGCATTTTCTCCTCCGCATCAGTCAACTCGCTCGGCGGGTATAAGGTCGAAACTGATAGTTTAACAAGATTGTTCATTTGAATATCGAATTTTATTAAACGAATTGTGTAATTACAGCATTAAAGCGCTTTAAGAGCTGTCATATTAATTTACTATAATTGTCGTAAATAGTGTATAACATTTATTTATTATAATGTTTTTGTAATTGATGAAGATTTATGATGTTGTACTTACAAGGTACTATTAATGTCTAATCTTTAATATAACATTATAGATAAATATTTAAGAATCTAATAAATTTGATATATACTTATTATTAGTATTATATAATAACAAACCAAGTGAGAAAATAGGTAAATAAGATTTATATATATTTTTTTTAATTTAGGGTTAAAATATTTTGCCAATATGACGAAAAAAAAGTAGAAAATCCGTTTTAATTAGCACCACTAATGACGTATCTACGAATCTATGGATAAACTAAAAATCGACTACAGATAAAAAATAATTTCAACGTCTTAAGGTAATTTTCACACGTTGCCCTTTCACAAGGGAGCCTATAACCCGTGCCACAGAAAACATATTACAAATCATCTCCCGCGAAGACGCTCAGCGCCAAATGACTCAGTTACTGCTAAATTGCTCGCAGATTGCCGTCTAGCAAAATTTCCGACGGATTTAAATTCGGGCAAGCTGTTATTGTGGCGCGGCTTAATGAAATTGTATCGATTTAATTGTGGCCGGAATCGATTCGGATACGATTCCTATCGATATTGAAATATTGATAGAGGGTTACCCTGTATTGAAATTCGATTGCTCCGAGTGAATTTCACTTTAATTGTTATTAATAGGGATTTACGTTTTATGTCAATTATCTTTTACAAATTACAAGAATTATAGTTATTAATGAAACTAATTTTGTGTGTTTGACCGCGACCCCATGTAAATACTTAATTAAAATTTATAATGATAACAAAATTTTAATGATTATGAAAATCTTACAAAAATCACATAGAAAATACATAAGATATTTTGAAAAACATAAGGTAATAGTCGAACCGAGCGCATTATTTAGATATTAACAAAAGTTATGGGGGGTAGTTACCGCCCACCCATCACATATTCTACCGCCGAATAGCATCCTTAGCATTACATTTTTACAGTTCCCAAGTTTGGTAGTGCATTGGTGATGTTAGAAACGGGTAATATTTCTTGCAACGCCATTGTCTATGGGCGATGGTCATCACAAAACTTGACCCATTTGTCCATCCCCCCCCCCCCCTCAAAAACTTATATAAAAAAATAATTAAGACTATAAAAAAAGACAATTAGTGGACACGTTGGTGATTCATTATTATGGTTAATAAATTTAACTGAATTCAAATGTTATATTATATTTTTTGTATTATCACTCACCCTTCAACCGAAACACAAAAATATCAAGTACTGCTGTTTTAATTATCAATTACACTTATTTAATATCACTCACTTTGATATTTCAATGTAAACAATGAAAATATTATTTTTTCACTTTTCACTTCAATTTTCACTCGTTTCACTTTTTATTTTTATAACACTTTTCGAAATCGTTCCTTAACACTACGAATGTCCACTGAAAAGTGAAGACAAAATCCGACGGTGTGGGAATAAAAACTAGTTTAGTAAGATACATGTCGGGTTCTAAGGAAATAACAGGTTCCTTGATGGGGCAGAAGTAGCCCCCACGGTGAAACGGACAGCGGTCAGCGGACGGGTTTGAAATATTAATTGTAAACAAGAATTTTGAATTGCAACAATAAGATTTTAATTTTAAATTCATAGATATAATATTATTCTATCATTACTTCATGCGGTCATAATTTGTATAGTTTTAAATATAAATGTATGAATTGTATTTAAGCTCGATCATAATATTTAATTAAATGATTTGTTAATTATTTATTGATTAAATACTTTTTATAGTATAATTAGGCAGACGAGCAAATGGGCCACCTGATGGTAAGTGGTCACCAACGCTAATAGACATTGGCATTGGTATTGTAACAAATGTTATCGCTTACATCGCCAATGCGCTACCAACCTTGGGAACTAAGATGTACGTGTATTTAGTTTTTGTTCACCTGCTTCGAATAAGAAGACGGAGCTTAAGTGACACAAGTGTTTCTTCCTATATATGTGTATAAGTTATTTTGACTAATATATATTAAATATGTGTATGATATATTACAGTATGATCAATGTTTTTAAGGGTTACTGATTTGCCCTATTTATCCATTGTTTTAAGAAATAACTTAAATTTTTTTTATTATAATTCATGTAATAATATATTATTTGTACTTTATACGATGTTATCGTTATTAATTTCAAATATTCCCATGACTCAATGATACTCATCTTAATACTAATCTTTTTAACCCTTTTAAAGGTAAATTGAAGACGGTCGTAATGTCCAGTGTGAGAAGCAAAACAGGTTTTTCAAGACTCACTTTGTATAGTTTTGAAAAATAGCAGGTTTCTTTGTGATGGGGTCGAAGCAGCCCCGCGACGACACCGGACAGCGGTCAGCGTGGGAAATAAAGGGTTGAATGGATGTAACGACGGTTAATTTAATTTATTCCTAAGAAACGTAATATTGCAGATTTTTTACTTGAAAATGTGTTGAAAATGTTTCCAATTTATTTCTAAACTTTTATCAGACTATAGTAAAATATGCAATGTAAAATTTATATTAATGATCATACATATGAGTACGTGTAATATTTTGTGTTTGAAAATGTATTCTTAAAAAATAATTATAAAATCACCGTTTCTAACATATTGAAAATATAAAGCTCATTTAACTATTGAGAAGTTAATTTTTTTAGGTTGTCTTTAGGTGAACAGGCAAATGAGCCACCTAATGGTAAGTGGTCACCACCGTCCATAGACATTAGCGATGTAAGAAATATTACCCATTCCGTATATAGCAATCAACCTCGGAACTAAGATGTTTTCTCCCTTGTGCCTGCAGTTACACTGGCTCACTCATCCATTTAACCGGAACGCAAGTATACAAAATATTACTGTTTAGCGGTAAAATATCTAATGAGTGGACGGTACCTACCCAGACGAGCTTGCACAAAGTGCTACCAACTAGTAAAACGTGACCAATGAAAATATGAAATCATAATGAACTCAAAAAAAAAACTCGCATTATATATCATAATAGTAAAGATATGGTTTTTTTTACATTTGACTCTATTAACTGAACTTACTAAAATGTATCTTCTTCTTCTTGTGCCTCTCCACTACTGGTTGGCCATCAGCTCAGCGAATTTTTCGCGGTCTCGCGCTAAGCGAGATTGTTTTTCCTAAATATATCCATATATATTCATAATATACTAGAATGTGTAAAAATAATAATTTATTTGCAATCGTAACTTCGATCATTGTTACACATTAAAAACTTTAATTGTTTATTTATTAAATCGTTATTAAAAAATAAAATAAAACGTTATTATCAATAGAATATATTGATAACGACTATAACACTTAAATGGTTACTACATATTACCTTTTAAAATATAAAAATATTGATTTCTATTTGACAATGTATTGCATAATACTTGATCAATATTACAGATAAATACAATTATTGTAAACTTGTTGATAAATCTATTCAATCGAACTCAGTATCGAATGATTTATGTACACATATATGAAACACATAACGAAATAGTAATTCGTATTATTAATGTACATAGTTATCAAATAGAGATCAACTTCGCTATTAAAAAGTAAAACTTAATCGGTATTTCATAAATAATTATCCATTTTATCAAAAAAATCTTATTTCTTTTTTGTAATTTCAATTATTATTCCTATTAGCTACTATGGCCATCTGTCGTTTCATAGCAGAAGTAAAATTTTAGAAGCGCCCTCTACTTATGTTTACACTGCCATCTATTGTTACATAGCTAAAAACTAGTGCACTAAATGAAATCATAATAACATTACAAAACAAATCTTAAAAATTAAAAATTTATAGAATACAAAAAATATCTTATTATAAATTTTAAAATAATAAAGGGAAAAATATGTAATCCAAGTAGCGCCATCTAGTATCGAAAAGTTTTGAATGTCTACTATATTCAGACTTATCAAAGAAAGCATTTTTTTATAAATAAATTTCCTGTTGATTACGTTTGAAGCTTAATCCACCACGATGCTCTAATGCTCACATGCAGGTTTACTCCCGATAATTTCCTTCACATAAAAAAATTCAGTGGTGCTTTCTCGTTTTGACCTCTAACCACTTGGCCATCACAATAATCATATATAATATATAATCAACATAAGTCTTATAATAAATAAGTAATTAAATTACTGTAATCTATTAAAGTTATTGAAAAACGAAAACAATTAATAATCATAGCATTATTATAACATAATTCGGTACATTTAAGTCCGCTTTAAGTGATAATACACAGATAGACTAACAAAAAACCTCATTGGAAAATTCTTATAAGATAAGTTTTATGAGTAAAGTATAATTATATGTACATCATCATCAGCAGGCAATCGTTTTCCAATGCTGGATTTAGACCTATATATATATTAACGCTGGAAAAACGCTTTACGCGTTTCCCCCACGGGAACCGTGAGGGGTGTGGGGAGGTATATAGGGCTCGCCGGTATCCAAGGCACAGTGCGCCTCAAAAATCGGAATACTCACTAAAAAACCAGCGGTACCCTTTCCATCTTAACGAGGAGCACCACGGGATCGCTTGCGCATGCTCTCCTAAGATGCGCCAAAGGCTCACACCATTTACATCCAGTCAGGTCCCGTCATCTTTCCAAGCCATTGGTCCTTGGCTGGAAGCCTTACGATGCTTTAATTTTACATCTATTAACGTATAAATGAACGCTTTGTTCACCTTACTCTTCTTCCTCCTCCAGCGTATTAAAAATATTTGCACCAAAAATGCTCATTGAGAATTGGGACTGTTTGTCAAGCATCAAATCCAATTTGAATATAAATTGTGATCATGTTCGACAAGTTCGGTTAACGTTGAACTCATAAGATATTTTCAAAGCCTTCTCACCAATATGACAAATATGAGCCACAGATCGTTATTTTGCCGCTAATTATAGGAAATTGCATATTTATATCCATAAGTATAGCCACAAGGAACATAAATAAGATGTTATGCGATGTGTGTGTAAGAGCAACGGTTCACTCAACATTCAAACCGGATCAGGTAATTACATAATATATTACAAATTCGCGTTAACATAACTGGTGGTACCCAACCAGATACCTACACTTACCATACAAATACAAAGACGTCCAAGCTCATATTTAAGAACTTGGTGGTAGAGCTTTGTGCAAGCTCGTCTGGGTAGGTACCACCCACTCATCAGATATTCTACCGCAAAACAGCAATACTTGATATTGTTGTGTTCCGGTTTGAAGGGTGAGTGAGCCAGTGTAATTACAGGCACAAGGGACATAAAATCTTAGTTCCCAAGGTTGGTGGCGCATTGGATATGTAAGCGATGGTTGACATTTCTTACAATGCCAATGTCTAAGAGCGTTGGTGACCACTTACCATCAGGTGGCCCATATGCTCGTCCGCCTTCCTATTCTATAAAAAAAAAAAAAAAGTTAACAATTTCTATAATTGTATCATCAATAAAAAGAGAGAGTTGGTTCACCCTCAAAGGCCCTTTATGAGGGTATTCACTATGATAAAAATTGAACACAACAATACTTATTTCAGTTTGACAGTGGAATATCCCATGAGAGGGTGGTACGTAACCAGACGAGCTTGCACAAGGCGATACCACCAAGTAGAAAGTACCATGGAACCTAACATTATCTCATCAGAGATGTTATAATTGCCTTAATTCTTAGTCAAATAATTATTATAGGTTGTACTTTATTATTTAAATCTCATCAATAATTTAATAAATTATTGTTAAAATAATTCTGTTCAAATAAAATGAAATGAAACCGATTGTGTTTAATTGGATTCAAACAATAGCCAGTATAATATATTCAATAAGTAAGCAATTTACATATATATTTTTGTATGAAATAGGTAAGCGAGCGGGCAAATGGGCCACCATGGTCGGTAAGTCCATAAACATTGGCACAGTAAGATATATTAACCATTTCTTACGTTGCTAATGCGCCACCAACCTTGGGAATTAAGATGTTATGTTCCTTGTGCCTGTAATTACCCTGGTTCACTCACCCTGTAAACAGGAACACAACAATACTTGTTTCCGTTTGATTGAAATATCTGATGAGTGGGTGGTACGTATCCAGTCGGGCTTGCACAAGGCCCTACCAACAAGTAAAATGATACTATAATATAATAAATTCTAGATTACATAATTGTAAAATAAATTAGTGTCTTATAGGAAAAAGACTTGTTGAATATTAATATGTTAAAATAGATGCATTGTCTGTACAAACGTACAACTCTACAGCCTATTCCAACCACAGGCGGAATAAAGAAAAATAAACAATTTTCATATTGAATTGACATGCATTGTTCGAAATCTGGAATAATCAACATGGATTTGCAACTGCAATAATATAAAACGAATATGAATTTGCGGGGCTGGGTTTTGAAACATTAGGTCCATGGTCGTTTGATACTAAAAGAATTATAAAGGTCTTTCTATGAAACTGGTCCGCACTTCTGGTGACCCAAGACTGGCGCTTATTTAGCCCAAAGGCTGAGTCTAGCGGTGCAGAGACAATAGTGCCAGCGTCTTGGGTACAATGCCATAGGACAATCTTTTAGACAGCACGTTTTGCTATAAATTTGTAATGTCTATTTTGTTTTTTTATTTTAATTTTATATATTATAAAATGACTGTACATAGTTTCCATAGTTACTTGTGTAAGTAAATAAATATGACAATTGAATTGAGAGCTCTTGTCATTATTTTTGCTTTCAAATAATTACGTTATAAATATCGAGAAAGTTGTTACCAAAGCTTTGGATCTAAAATCAAAGAATATATTTAAGGAATAAATTTAAATTCAAGGAATAGTTTTCTATTACAAATAAAGATTTATTAATCAAATAGCATTGGATTACGTAAACCTAACGTTTGTTTGTCTTAATACCTTCTTCGATTAGAACATAATGTATGAGATATATGTTTAGTTTTCGTAACCTTTATTCTTTTATATACTCTTGAAAACAAGTACGCAATATTTCATAATGAACGCTTGAGTAGTTTAGATGTGAAAACATAACAAACAAATAAATTCAATCTCACATTTACAATATTAGTAACGATTATAAAGCTATAGATAATTATTACTAACTTAATTTTAGCAACATTATCCACGAAATTACTTTCTAAGTGAGATCTTTGTCAGAAACGTTAAGTGGATATGAGCCGTCAATCCGGCGGCAGTAGGCCACTACGACTGACCGGTCAACGACCCCGGGCGAGATGTGGAGCGGACATCTTACTAAATATATCATATTTATTTATTTTTGAATACGCTCTACCGCTTAGACAACATACAAATACAACATTAGAATTGTTTCTTAATAATGTTTATATACTAGTAAGTTGTAGTAAATGGCCTCTTCTGGATTAATACTGTCACACCTATTAAGGGGTAGGTTTGGAGTTTATTCCACATCGCTGCGTTTTTTAGACGATATGGCAGATTTTCATCAGGCATTCCTCATGATGATATTTCTTCACTGTCAAGCGCGAGATACACAAAAATAGGATATGAAAATTCAGTGGTACTTGCCTGGGCTTGAGCCTGCAATCATCGTTTAAGATTGATGCGTTCTGGGTGCCTAGTACGAGTGTCTTTACTTATTCGATTTGACGTTTACTGATATTTGTATGGAATTCCTCGTCTATGTAAAATATATAATTAAAATTTTATGTTTTTGTTCCAGGACCTTCGCTAGCGTACGCAGAACACCTCACCAAAGTTTCGTCATAATCTGATGGCTAGTTTTCCTGAACAAATATAAGCCATGTAAAACAATTAAATCATATAAAAACAATTATACTGCTAATGATATCGTGTTTTTTTTATTTTATTTTTATTTTATAGGAAGCCAACACAATGTACAATGTTTTTACATGTCTGTCCCAGAAAATAACAATTCCAAATAATATATCGTGGGACATTTTTTTATATATCGTGGGACATTTTTCACACACGGCCATCTGAACCCAAATTAAGCTTGTACAGAGCTTGTGCTATGGAAACCAGACAACTGATATACTACATACACTATTTTTCTTTTGTAAATACATACTTATATAGATAATGATAATAATGACACTTATTAACACTACACATCGCAATTATAGGCCAACTCATCATGCAATTTCACAATTTCAGCTTCGCTCACTGTAACTTAACATTTTTAAAGATATCGCATTAGCAAAACAACACGTATACACATAAATTAAAGAGGAATAGAGAAAAAAAAATAACAAAAATAAATTAAAATAAATAAATTGTGTGTAAAAAAAAGGATTATTTATTCGAACTAGAAGAAAACCAGTAAGATTTTAATCGAAAAAAGATTGACATTAACGCTAAAGATAGATTTATTAATTATTACGAATGTGAAATAAACTCGAAGGCAAAATTAAAAAAAAGTTAATCATCATTATACAAATAGTAATCGGATTGAAAACGTCGTTAACATTACTTTCTCTAAAAATATTTTCCATTTTGATTTGATAGCTTACAGTAGAATACAATTGAATGTTTTATAATTTAATGTTAAAAACACAGAATTATTTAACAAACCAACATGCGTCGATGTTGTAAATATATTAATAAACAAACTTGGCAAATTGAATCTCGTCCATTGTTTTATTTATATCTAAATATATTGATATCCAGTTACTTACTCAATTACACACGGCTTATGTCATTTCGTAGTTCGAATTATTTTTTAAGTGTTTACATAGCTGGTAAACATAATACCAGCTATGTAAACATGAAGGTAAGTATGAAACTTTTACTATCACAGACTAAATAAACAGAGACATTTTAAATTTAACATAATTGTTCTCTCACTAAAAGAACCGGCTCGGTATTGCTGAATCAACATAGAAAACAGTTTCTCAGCTGGTATCCTTAACTGACATTACGCAACTTAAAAAAATATACAACCAATTTTTTTTTAAATAAAATAAGTAAAACAAAGTAATACTTACATATAACAATCACGAGAAGTGTACGAATACGCTTCTAATATCTAATAATCATTAACGAAAAAACTAATTAGAAATAAAGACAGCCCCAGAATCTATACCTTTTTTTTTAATTTTTTTTTTTTTTTATAGAATAGGAAGGCGGACGAGCCTATGGGCCACCTGATGCTAAGTGGTCACCAAACGCCCTTGACATTGGCTTTGTAAGAAATGTTAACCATCGCTTACATCACCAATGCGCCACCAACCTTGGGAACAAAGATGAGATGGGACATAATCCCTTGTGCCTGTAATTACACTGTACTCACCCTTCAAACCGGAATACAACAATACCAAGTACTGCTGTTTTGCGGTAGAACATCTGATGAGTGGGTGGTACCTACCCAGACGAGCTTGCACAAAGCTGTACCACCAGTAAGATGGTAAGTAATGATACAAAACCAACTATAGATAGCTCATAATTTACTGACACCATGTTGTTTGTTAATTAACTTAAGTCTTGTAATAATTATTTTTTTTATATGTTATCTAGTATCCACAGACCTGACGTCCCTTTATCGTATCTTCGTATTGGCTTATAGCTTGGTAATTTTAAGTGCCATTTCCAGCCAGCGTCACAATATTTTTTTTACTATCATCTTGTTTTGCATCAGCTGTCTTCCTCACAGCCTGTCTATGCTATTGTTTCTTCTTAGAACTTAGCTGGTATGTCTTTATGTATTATATTGTAAAGTTATTTTCAGTTATAAAAGAAAAATTATATTCTCACCAAAATCGGTTGGCTATTCCTGGCCTTAACTTTGAACGATATGCATATATCGTAATGATTGTCGTATTATTTGACGTGTATATGAACTGCTCCTTATGGTTATAAAGTTATAAAGCCTGTGTGAATTGTCCAAATCGGACGTGGCCTGTTCATCGCGTTCCATATTAACTACCCAGGTTTATGATATAAATATTGATTTTAATATATTTTCCAAAACAACAATGCTAGTACCATTGTACCAAGTACCAAGTAACGAAAACACTTTCACTAACTTCTAAAAATTAAATGCTAGTGTTTTCTTTTTAATATATACATGATACATATACATACATATGCTAAATTCATATAACTTTAATACACCAGCAGTCAATATGTATCCCACAAGTGGACAAAGATCTCTTCTTTTAAGGAGATTAGAGTATTAGTATTTACATAATATTTTAAAAAGAAATAACTTCTTCAGATTTTTTCTTATCGAAACAAAATAAAAAAAAACAATCATAATAAATTTAGGTACATTGAAACAGACACCGTCTCCGCGGTCGCCTCTGTCCGAGGGTCACCAATCGCCAGGCAGGACGTCTAGCAAACAAACCACATTGCTAAATTAATACCTACAATTGCCTTCACTTGGCATTCTGCATTCCTTCACTTAGTGACTTTAGGCCTAAGTCTGATTTTATTACTCAGGTTTAAAAAAAAAACAATAATTTCTGCCAATATTTCCACGTGTTAAGGGGGGTAGGAGTTAGGTACTTTATGTGTATGCAAAATTTCATAATGAATCTTTAAGTAGTTAAGACGTGAAACCGTAAAAACAACAGTATAATAACAACAATAACAACAGTACAATAACAACAACAACAACAGTACAATAACAATAACAATTTCGTATTCGCATTTAGAATATTAGTAATGATGATAAAATAATAATCAATTTATATAAAAATATAGTTAATTCAATTTGTCATTTTTTTATTTAAAAAAAAAGACAATCAAGTTGACCAATAACTTAAAACACTATCGGATTCTTAATGGGAATTTTAATGCAGCCCTCGAGTGCGATTCTATTAATTTTGTATCCTACTCGCGATATGTTAAACACTCACTTACGACAATATGTAGATACGCTGTTTTAATGCGTGTATCATTTAAATGTTATAATTATTATAGTCAATAATAATAATAAATAATAATATCCTGGGACATTATTCACACACGGCCATCTGATACTAAACTAAGCTGAGCTTGTACTACCAGGCTACTAATCACAAATTAAGCACATGAAAATTGAACCCACGATCATCGGTTAAGATTCACGCGTTCTTACCACTGGACTATCTCGGTCCCATGTAATTGATTAGAAATACTAAAAGGATATATACGTATATATTTAATTATGTAATTATATCTATTGTTACATTATATTTATAACATTTCAACATTTAACAGCTTTCGAAAAAACATCGATTACCAATTTAATTCTCTATACATATACATAACAGTCAAAGTTATATTAAGCAGAGATTTCAAGGTTTACTGGTGGTAGAGCTTTGTGCAAGCTCGTCTGGGTAGGTACCACCCACTCATCAGATATTCTACCTCAAAACAGCAGTACTTGGTATTGTTGTGTTCCGGTTTGAAGGGTGAGTGAGCCAGTGTAATTACAAGCACAAAGGACTTAACATCTTAGTTCCCAAGGTTGGTGGCGCATTGGTGATGTAAGCGATGGTTAACATTTCTTACAATGCCAATGTCTAAGGGCGTTTGGTGACCACTTACCATCAGGTGGCCCATATGCTCGTCCGCCTTCCTATTCTATAAAAAAAAGGTCTGTTGTAGTGTTTAATTTTAGTCTATAGGAATCGGGAATATCTATTCTTCATTTTATACGACACTGCGAGAGATCAGCTTCAATAGCTTTTCATGATCTCAGAGATGCGATGTTTAAGCGCTACACTGTTTCCATTGAACTTTTCGTTCTGATTGTGTTAATAATTCATCACGCACTCAGCAGTGAATTCAACCATCGTGAAATAATTCCACGTGTTGTAATCTGCTACATATGTGTTGTGTGCTTTAACGTAACGGGCAAACGTTTTACTCTAAAAGGAGGCTTCACCGCTTCACCAACTGTTACTTTATTAACTTAAAATAATAAAATAAATAGATAATGCGTATATACAACGTGTCAATATGTATATAGAGAAAGGGTGATATTGTGTATGTGTATTTGTTGATCTCCATGCATGATATATAAATATGTATACTTAATCCGAACCGAACCGAACCGAAACAGCTTGTGAATGTTCCACTGCTGGGCTAAAGGCCTCCTCTCCTCTTTTTGAGGAGAAGGTTTGGAGCTTATTCCACCACGCTGCTCCAATGCTTAATTTGTGATTATAATTCATCTCGTGCTTGACGGTGAAGGAAAACATCGTGAGGAAACCTGCATGTGTCAAATTTCACTGAAATTCTGCCACATGTATATTCCACCAACCCGCATTGCAGCAGCGTGGTGGAATAAGCTCCAAACCTTCTCCTCAAAAAAGGAGAGGAGGACATTCACGGGCTGTTACTGTACTACAATCTTGATATGGGTGTTAACATAAAGCCTTTTGAGTAAACATAGGTAGTTTAATGCAGTGGTTGATTTATTTTTAAATATCTTATAATAACTATGTTCAAGTAAGCATATTTACAATTCAATACCTACTCATTTTAAATATGAAAAATAAATCAAAAGCTATATATACATAAATAGGTAAATATGTACCTAATTACTTATTAAGATTTTTTTTATGTTTAAATAAATATGTAGGTACCTAGTTAATTGCATTATTTGTATAACTAGGAATAATATTACTTTTATATAAATATAAAAAAAAATCAACGATATCTTTGTATTATATTATTTCAATAGTTATAGTATATTTTTTTATATATATATACAAATAATTTAAAAAATACTAAAACTTTTATAAACATAAAATCAGACATCTTGAAATTCCAATGTCGACATTACAGCTCGTTTTACCGAACGAAAATCCAATAAAAACCTACCCTTTTCAAACTTCTTCCAAACTTGATCCACTATCAAAACTATTTAGCCACGCCCGTCAATACGAAGCAACTATATAATATCCATCTCTTTCTATTACATTTCCGTTCTCGTTTGTGAAGCGAGACACCAGGATTTATGTTGTAACCTTTGTTAATATAGTTTTATAATATCATTGCAAAAGAGCATATGACAATGTTACATTCGAACTAATTTCAACCTTATCGAAGAGCAAGAGAGTATATATTTAAAAGTTTTAATTTGTTTTTGTTTTGTTTCATAATCAAATGAAGACGGAATAGAGGAACATTTTTACGCGAGCGATTCAGTAGCGTAAGGTGACGTCGTAAGAGCTATAGTGGCGTAAAAATGGGTAACTTAAGACGTTCTAGGAAAAAAATACGCGGCAGCTATTTACTCTATATCGACGTCTTGCGCAAGATGGCGGTGCCAGAGGCGTTCGAAATTTGAATTTCTCTTAGGAATAGGTGGGGTGTTTATTTTATAGGGATCTTGATATGTTGGTGGCTTCCAGCGTTTCGGGCGCTTCGAAGCGCTGCGCAGTTTTGTATGAGATTGTACAACAAGGCCGTCTAATAAGAGAAATAATTTTGTTAGTAGCGTCGCATGTCTTTCTTGAATATATTCGAGTTATAATTTTCTTTATTATATAAAAAAAACTATTTTTATATTTATAATTTTACGCACTATATAAATATTTCTGCAGATTTTTAGATATACTTAAATGTAAAATACAACAGCTAGGTAGGCTCATTAAATTCTAAGTAGGATACTTAAAATTCACGATTTTTTTTTATTTTTAAATTATGTACGTTTTCAATAGGTAAGTAATTACGCTGTTTATGATTAGCTACATTTTGTACCTGGCTGTACTTATAAAAAAAATCATTGTTTCTTTTACCAAAAAAAATTAAGAAATGTCAAATCGATCGATGACTATATTAGAATAGGTACGTTACATATAATTCAGTCACATATAATTCAGTCACGTTACATATAGTTCAATCAGTATATCAATATATCAATGCTAATTAGAACAGTTTAATATATGTAGTCGTAGTATAGTATAATATTACTTAATATATGTATATATATATATTTTGCACTTACGAATATTATGTTAGTAATACACCAAGTACCAACCTAACTGAAGTGGATATATATCTATCTATTATAATAAATCATTACATACAAATAATTTGAATGCCTCGTTGGTCTAGTGGCTTGATGTAAGGCCGCAGACCCGGACGTGCTGGGTTCAATTCCCAGGTCGGGCCAATAAAAGTTATTGAGTTTTTCTGTCAGAAAATTCTCAGTAGCATCACAGAGTCTGGAAGTTGGACGTGTCTACACTCTCGTGCCTCGGAATGCAGGTACAGCCGTTGGTCCTGCGCTTAAACTCTTTTCGGTCGTGTCGGATTGCCGTCCCATCGGATTGTGAGGGCGAGGGAAGAGAGAGTGCACCTGTGTTTGCGCACACACTTGTGCACTATAATATCTCCTCCACTTGGCTAAGCTTTCTTAAGATTGGCCGCCGTGGCCGAAATCGGTCTGGAGGACATTATTGTTATTTATTATTATATCAATACTAAAGGTAACAGGTTATAATAAATCCAACGTAAATAAAACACTTCTGAAATTTTATTGCGATTTAGGTATTATCATTACATACAAATACCCATTGAATATTATTAAGTAATATTAGACCAAACTCATATGGGATTTAATTTTTACATATGACCTTTTTCAAATGTCAATTATAGCGATTTGTCAAAATTATTATATATATTATAATAATTCTTTTGGTACAAATTACTGGCTTAGATTCATTTTTGGTATTAAATGTATTTATATTTCTAGATTGTCGAGCTGAATCGTTATAGTCGTAAGTGTGAATAGTCGTATCTAAAAATTAAGTCTCCTTTTTTAAATGTGTAAAACATTTAGTTCTTTTTTAGTTTCATTTACAGTACAGTACAGTACAGTAACAGCCTGTTAATGTCCCACTGCTGGGCTAAGGCCTCCTCTCCCTTTTGAGGAGAAGGTTTGGAGCTTACGCCATCACGCTGCTCCAATGCGGGTTGGTAGAATACTCATGTGGCAGAATTTCAATGAAATTAGACACATGCAGGTTTCCTCACGATGTTTTCCTTTACCGTCAAGCACGAGATGAATTATAAACACAAATTAAGCACGTGAAAATTCAGTGGTGCTTGCCCGGGTTCGAACCCACGATCAGCGGTTAAGATGCACGCGTTCTAACCAATAGGGCATCTCGGCTATATAGTATAGTTTCATTTATAAATGTATAATACTTTTAATATGGGTGATAGTTTCTAATTTGACTATTAACAAGCAAGTGTTAGTCTATATTATTGACAGAGGTGACTTGCCATCGTTTGTTTTTGTTTAATCATGTCATTTAATTTAAATTTATACTTCTTCATTAAATATAGACTGCACTTACTAATTAATAGTTACAGTGAAAACAACGAAATTATCAGAATTACCAATCGGTGAATAAAGTTCAGCAGGCTTCCTTTGTTATTTATATACTTAGCTACCTATATTAATACGGGATGTCAGTGATGATTATGAAACGTGTGAAATTGCCGCGCTGTGACAATCCAGCCACATGTTCGAGCAAGTCGATAAAAAGATTGCTTGCGAAGCGATTCTTTACATTATTAGACATAGGATAAGTTGCACGCTTCGTTATGATGCATAGTTTTGCACATGACCCATTTAACGCTCAATAAGATATATTATTGAATCATATATTATTGAAGAAAAAAATACTTTTAATAATACTTAAAATAGGAGTTTACAGTTTTATTTACTTAATTATCATTTTTAACTTGTATTTTTTAATTTGAATTTTAGTATTTATAAAATTAGGTGTTACTCAGTTACATAAGACGGATTCTGTTTCTTACCGGTTCTTGTTCGGTGAAATTTCGGATAAATAACTTGTATCTAGTAAAATGACGATTTAAAAATGCTATTCCTCCTATTTGAATAAAGTATATTTTTGATTAATTCAAAGCGATCTATTCATCATCCGACGAACAAATACTGTAATCGCAAAAAAGTCTATAAGGTTCAGTTAATAAAACAGCAAACAATCGTATGTGTTTTTTTCATTTAAGAATTTAATACTTTAAATGTAACTTCGTAAGTAACGTTAGCTTATAATAAATCTAGACATATTCAAGTATATGTTTATGTTACTGAGTGTACGATTTAGATAAAGATTGTAAAGTGCCGACAAATTATG
This sequence comes from Nymphalis io, assembly GCF_905147045.1. Classification (NCBI taxonomy): domain Eukaryota; kingdom Metazoa; phylum Arthropoda; class Insecta; order Lepidoptera; family Nymphalidae; genus Nymphalis; species Nymphalis io. Next base: position 3,272,979 of record NC_065911.1, read on the forward strand.
ATTAATTGTAGTTACCATGGAAACGGAAACAACAGAAATACTAAAACAGTATAAGTGTGCTTCGTTAGTCATGTGGCTAGCTTAAAAGACCTCAGATCCGGAGGTCAGGCCAATAATAAGTTGTTGGGTTTATCTGTAAAAAAATCCCGATAGCAGTTCTGAGTTTAGATATAGATTGTGTATCCATCCGTGCCTCGAAAAGCACGTAAAGTCTTAGTCTACCGTCAAACCTCTTCGGCATTTCATATCGCTGTAAGTATATTCCGAATTCCTTGGTTATTTAGTTAAGGTTTTAATGGAACATTTGTTTACTTCTTTATAAACTGAACATCAATTCTGATTATAAAGCTCCCTTTTTTAATAATACTAAGCGCTGGTAATAATTGTTGAAATTACCTACATAAAAAAAAACAATAAGAAAAAAAAACATAATGACTATCATATTACAAATGAGCTCTGTTCAATGCGGGTTGTTTGAAAGAATACAGCCAGCAGTCCTTTGTTGATCACATTTTTTTGTATCTTTATTTAATGTACTACCCACAAAACTTTTAAATTGTTAGCACAATACATATTAATCAGTACTTAAATAACAAGGAATTAGAAATTTATATATCTTATGTGGACTTTTAAGCTCATTTTCGAGGCTACTGTCTTTGCACAAAGTTGATTAAAATTATTTCTAATTCATAGAAAACACATTATAAATATTTCATTGTTATTCAAGTACTCAATTACTACAGTAAATTTACTACACGTACTTCCATTTCTTACTACCAGTCACCCCATTTCTTATGACACACAAAAAGATATCACAAAAAGACCTGTTCCACGCAACAGGTTAAGAAAACGCTACGTAAAAGACTTTCACACAAGCAATCGAGTTCAATCCGGCTCGAACCGGATTTAACCAGTTTTGCTTTGATTTGATTCATTTTCGAGAAGTACTTGATTTTATGGGAATCTTAAGGTCGTCGGTGTCATGAGAATTTTATCGGCATTTGAATTAGATCTGGATTTACTTTTACAATTGTGTTTTATTATCCACTCATTTGATTTTTGATAACAGGTTAGTTTGTTTAAGATTCCTGAATTTGTGGGAATAAAAAAGATGGCGGACAAGTTTGACATGTCCGTGAATCTTAATAGTAGTGTTATCTGTAAATAGATAAATTACAACCTTTAAAGTTATTTGTAATAATAATATAAATGAATGTCGTTAAGATTATATAATAAGAAATCAGATTTAATCTGAAAATAATTATATTTCTTATTATTATTTAGCAATACATTTACATATATTTGATATTATTATTCTGTACATAAAATATCAAATTGGCAAAGGCATTGCTTCTTTCCAAAAAAATATATATACATGCATATATGAACTGAATACAAGCAATTAGTGAGACCACCACTATTACCATTAATTAAACAACAACAGGCATTATGGCAATTGACTTAAATTATATGTATATAATTTAAAGTCTCAGTCAAGTCGTTGGCAACGTTTTTTTTTTAAAGATAATTTTTAAAGATAGTTCAATCCATAACCCCCCCCCCCCCCCCAACCTTTCCTTTTCTTCCAATCGCTACAGTGCAAGTGTGCAATGTAAGCTAGATGGAGTGCGTCGTCTTGGATTGAACTAACTATATGCCATTTTTACCTGTTAATACACTGGCGTTCTTTATTTCTGTGGTAGAATAAAGATTTTTTTATCAAGAGAATATGATAACAAATTGTAATAATTTACATAGTATATATATATTTTTCATAAAAAAAGTCGTATAGAGAAAAATCGATTCGTATTGAGATTTATATTAATAGATACATTTACTTATTAAGAAAAGAGGCGGCTTATATACCTGGCATTAATTCCCAAACGCCAAATATTATTATCAATATTTTCTAACACATTCAACAGCCCTATTGCATCCCCTATGACAGAAGGGCTTGTTTATTCGTCCATAGAATCGGAATTTGGATTCAAAGGAGAAATGCTGCTAGAACTTGCCACCATTCCACGGGGTTATAATTTGAAATAGTAACAATTTTAATAGAATTCATCTATCTTAACCTTAGTAGGTTTGACCTACTAAGTAACAGTACTACAACTAAGTGACCTACTAAGTTTGTAACTGTTTCTTTTTAAACAATTTTAACTAACCAATTCTAGATGTTAAATTTTGCACAGTTACGTAATGTATAAAACAGACGTGTTTGATTTACAAAAGTAAACTAAAGTAACAGACTATGAATGTCCCACTGCTGGACTAAGACTTCTCTCTTTGACGAGAAGGTTTGGAGCTTATTCCACCACGCCGCTCCAATGGTGGATACACATGTGGCAGAATTTCAGGATTCATGCAGGTTTTATCACGATATTTTCCATCACCACCGAGCACGAGATGAATTATATACACAAATTAAGCACAAGATTCTTTCGACCGTTCTGCGCCTATTTTCTCTCTGGGACTATGGCAATAAGACAATGTAATGCCCCACACTACACATTATGCCTGTTATGGCCTGCGTCGTAAGTCGCTTTTGAAAATTACAAATGTAAAACATATTAGCATTCCTTACATCGCCAATGTATTACACACCTTGGAAACTAAAATGTTTTGAGCCAGAAGTGTCACTGGCTCACTCGACTTCCCAACCGGTTATACAACAATACTATTCTATTTGGCGGTAGAATATTTAATGAGTAAGTGGTACCTACCCAATGGGCTTGCACAAAGCCCTACCACCAAGTAAAATAAATTAAAATAATAAAATGAAATACAGTTCTAAACAACATAACCTCAGCCAATAATATATCAATAGGCATATTTGTACATAAATAATTTTCGTTGGGCGACGAATGTTATATTTGATATGTTTACAAACAGTATTGAAGATAGGAGTATATAATATGTACATAGGGGTCAGCTGATTGCCGGCTGCCGGGTCAGGGACACCGTATTACACCTAAATAATAATTCTGAAACCGTGTCTGCATTAAGTACCGAATAGATATAATATTGCCATGTTAAATAAACTTTAATTATTCTCCTTATTTATTATTAATAGAAAAAAATTATACAAATAAATAAGGAGATAAGTCAAAAAAAACTACTAAAATAATATAAGTATACGGGAATCTACATACGGGAATCTACATGAAACATATATAGAAGGACAGACGTACAAAACAAATTGTTCTCTATAAAAAATTGGTCGTACGTATCTGCGCAACAACAACAATTAAATTCGTCAGTGATAAAATTATTGAAAATGTGTATAACATGTATATAAACATTATTGATTAATAAAGTCATATATATATAAGCGAAATATCACCACGAGATCTCTTAAACTATGCAACCGATTGACTTAAAATTCGTCAAAGTTACTCCTTCTAGAAGACGCTCACTACGAACGGATTTTACGCAAATCTTATACAAAATACATTTTTCTTCTTATCTACCCGTGCGAAGCCGGGGCGATTAGCTATTTATATATATATATATGTATATATATATAAATGTATCTATAAATAGGTATGGAACAATAATAATATCTATAGATAATAATCGTATGCTCCCACAACAATAGCATGTCCATAGTGTCTGAGGGACGGTGATTTACGTTTATCAATGTAACCGACCTTGACCCCGATCTCTAGAGATGAACTGACCGCTAACGTCTATATCCGCTTAGAACCTTTATATAGAAAGCGAATTATTATTTGAATTTAGAATAAAAAAAACATTTTTGAAACAAAAGATATACTGCTTTGTAAACGTACAGCTTAAAATTATAAAGTTGAATATAAAATTTGTAAAAGATATATGGTTTTATAAGGAAATAAATTTATAGCTTTTGGAATACGAACGGAATTCTAGAATATTCTGGTAATATATATATGTATGTATCGTTGTATATTCTGTTTCTATGGATATTTTCATGTTATATAATATGTGATATAATAAAATAAGATTGACTTTCGACTATTAAAACAGTTTTAACATCTTAACAACATTTTGTTAATTATCGTAGAAGTCTACAAATAGTGTAGTTAATTTATTTTGTATTATAAAAATATTAGGCAGAATAATTTATTTTATTTATGTGAAAACTAGAAAATTTTAGTCAAAAAACAAAGATAAACGAGTAAATAGCATGACGTTACGATTTATCTAAAATAAAAAAAAAACTAACATTTACTTAATTAGTACATATTTAGTTATCCTTTCAATTATATTTAATTATTATTCCTGTCAAAATTGTTGCATTTTGCGAACTCTACTAAGATTTAGGGACATTGATGAATGCTTTACTTTTTTTTAAATATTGCAGATATCTAATTATATAAGTACATTTTTCTCAACATTACAGCTTATACAAATATATTTATAATGTAAAAAAATATTGTCGCAACATCTACGGCCTTACTTATAAACGTTGCTTAGCGTTTGTTTAATCAAACACCGATTTCACTCTTTCTGTCATTATGGATTTGACATTTGAAAGAAAAAGACAGCATTAAATGATCATCCGCTTTATATATAATAACATATTTCTTATCCAAAAACTAATTCATATAAAATGTAGTTCTTTCGACCTCGATGCAATTACGTATTAGAGATAATAGGCAAGAATTAAAAAGGCTGTTAAGTTTATATTTTAATCAACATACGACAATAAAAAGAATAAAGGTAATTAAAAAAAAATTAAGGAATATATATTTACATAAGGGATGTTGTCAATTAAAATTTTTGATATTATTTTACTTACGAAATAACAAAATTATCTATCAAAGTATTACTGTAATGTATAACTCTTGTTACTAATATATATGACCAGAAGAATATATGTATGTTTTTAAATTTGTTCTTTATGTTTTTTTTTTATAATAGACTTAACCAACCGCTAAATATATACCTAGAGGAAGCATACATTTAAACAAAACATATATAGTCAACGAACCTAAGTCACAACAGCCCTTAACGATAAAATACATTATATATTAAAATTCATTACATTTCAAAATTGCATTCATTTTAAATGAATATCAAAGTTACAAAAGGAGCACCCTACATAAACATAAATACATAAAACCGATCCACTAACAAAACAACCCGCATCTCAGAAAAGGAAATAGCGAACCGATAAGGACTCATTTCGAGACGTCTGCAAGACTAATGCTCCCCAAGGCTTATCGCACAAAAGGTACCCCACCCCTCTTTATAGAATTTTCGGGCTTTCCTCTAAGGGGGACGACCCCCCTTTTTGCAGCGTACATTTTCATTTCCTTCATCTTTCCGCGCTCGAGGTATACAGAGACGAATTTGGTTGAGTGAATTATACTATTGTTTAATATTTTTTCATAATTTATTTATTGTATTGATATATAAGTTACTGCTCTCAGTAACAGCCTTTTAATGTCCCATCTCTGGGCTAAGGTCTCCTCTCCCTTTTGAGGAGAAGGTTTGGAGCTTATTCCACCACGCTGCTCCAATGCGGGTTGGTAGAATGAAGCATAATTTCAATGAAATTAGACACATGCAGGTTTCGTCACAATGTTTTCCTTCACCGTCAAGCACGAAATGAATTATAAACACAAATTAAGCACATGAAAATTCAGTGGTGCTTGCCCGGGTTTGAACCCACGATCATCGGTTAAGATTCACGCATTCTAACCACTAGCCCATCTCGTCGTCACTGTTCTACATTTAAAGTAATATTTACGAACCTTAAAGTAACTATAGGTACATAGGTTTCTGAAACTAAAAGAAATATGTATTCGTATTGGCTTTTTGTATTGTTTTCCTTTTTAACTTTATCCAAGGCTCTTAAATTTAATTTTGATTTTTTATTTACTGGTTTGGACTATGGTTTGCATAAGAGATGAACCGACAAGAATGTATGTGATATTTTTATTTCTTATTCGACGGGTAAGAATATGTATCTTTTTCAGAGTTTCAATTCAAACATATTTTTTAATAATCTGCATATTTCTATTTCCAGACATCATCAATATCTACATTTTAAGATCACTGATGACACGAAGATTTAAAAAACCTTAAGAAATAATAAACATAACATATTTATAAAATAAATACAATAAATAAAATTAAACAACTAATCCAGCACAGCCCGCCCCTGCATCCAATTCCCCGTCTTACAGCGCAACCTTAGACCCCCCTCCCGACCGCACCACCCTCCCGTAGTTCGTTAGCGAACTTCCATACTTTGTAATATGCAAATGTCGAGTCTAAGGGGATGCTGTGTTAGGCGTCTTAAAATGAATTAATGACGCAGGTGATTTAGAGGGAGCCGGGAGGTGAGAGCAGGTGGCTGGCAGACATTTGAGTTAATATTGATTATAATTATATACGTATTTGGTACCTACGTTTCATGTACTAACATTTGTGTATTATTTCGTTTGTTTTATACCTAGATTTTCAGTTAGAAGTATCGGTAAGGTGCTATGAAATTAACTTTAAAATAGACAATAATTTTGAAACGACATACAGTTTAATTTTATTTACAGTAATTTTAGTACAGTAATACAGTAGCAGCCTGTTAATGTTCCACTGCTGGGCTAAAGCCTCCTCTCCCTTTTTGAGGAGACGGTTTGGAGCTTCTTCCACCATGCTGCTCCAATACGGGTTGGTAGAATACACATATGGCAGAATTTCAGTGAAATTAGACACATGCATATGTATACCTATTAAAATATGTCATGAACCGAAATGGCTCGGAGGTTGGAACGTTAAGCTTAATCGAAGATCGCGGGTTCAAGCCCGGACAGCCACCATTGAATGTGTTTAATTTTTGTTGGTGGTTCATCTCGTGCTCGGTAAAACAAAAGCTATATCTGCCAGATGAGGTTCTCCTATCTTATCTACAAACACGTGTTGGTGCGAATTGGCAATAAGATCTAAAGTTCTCCTCAAAAGACGAGAAGGCCAGCCGTGGGATAGTAAAATAGATAATTGCATTAAATTCGAGAAAGATTGTTACTTATTTTAATCGAATATACATTAGCTATTACTGGTGGTAGAGCTTTGTGCAAGATCGTCTGGGTAGGTACCACCCACTCATCAGATATTCTACCGCAAAACAGCAGTACTTGGTATTGTTGTGTTCCGGTTTGAAGGGTGAGTACAGTGTAATTACAGGCACAAGAGACATAACATCTTAGTTCCCAAGGTTGGTGACGCATTGGTGATGTAAGCGATGGTTAACATTTCTTGCAATGCCAATGTCTATGGGCGTTGACGACCACTTACCATCAGGTGGCCCATATGCTTCATATTCTATAAAAAAAATGTAAACACATAAAAAATGTTCGGCTAATATTTAAATATTCTAACTGGATAATCTCGTCTTAATGATGACACTTAATTAATCTCGAATATTCGTATAACTTTTAATGAATATTATAAATATATAAATGACATATTGTTTTTAATGTTCACGTACTATTTGCAGACAGACAAACAATAACTATTTCCCATTAGTGTCACACTCGTACCTACAACTAAGTCTACAAGACATGTCGGGTTGCTGTAACGCAATTCCCGGGGATGGCAAAATGCTAACCAGCCGTAGCGATCGTCACCCCGTCTTATCCAGCCACTTATATGCGCTCCTCAAACCTTACCTCAATAAATAAATACAGATTATGTCACTTTTTAGGTAAAACTTACACTGGTGGTAGGGCTTTGTGCAAGCTCGTCTGGGTAGGTACCACCCACTCATCAGATATCCTACCGCAAAACAGCAGTAATTGGTATTGTTGTGTTCCGGTTTGAAGGGTGAGTGAGCCAGTGTAATTACAGGTACAAGGGACATAACATCTTAGTTCCCAAGGTTGGTGGCGCATTGGCGATGTAAGCGATGGTTGACATTTCTTACAATGCCAATGTCTAAGGGCGTTTGGTGACCACTTACTATCAGGTGTCCTATATGCTCGTCCGCCTTCCTATTCTATAAAAAAAAAACATCCATTCATCCATCATTATGATTATTGTTCTCAATAGTAATAATACTAGGCTTAATTTTTTTTTTGCTTTTTCTTTCTACTCCAGATACAATTAAAAAATATCGCAACCAATAAGAGTCAATTTAAAACAATGCAATATTAATCCTTCCTTCTAGACGCAAGTACATATTCTATAAAAGCTGAAATCACAAACAAAACACAGCTTCATTATAATTTAATATTACATTTATAATAAACAGATGGGTTCGATTTACTTAAAAAAATAATATCTCCTTTTTAGAGCGTTTACATAAAAGTTTTTTTAAGAAATATATATTTTTAATATTAATGTGGTGGTTCTTGATTCGAACGTTTTATCACAGACAATCTTTGCCAAAATTTTCTAAGTACAGTGAAATTAAGAGAAATAAAATTAATTAATATATTTATTTTACATAAAAAGAATTATATGAAAACATCGGAATAAATGCACATATTACACAAACACTTTTCACTTCAATTTAATAAGAAACAAAACTTTCAAAATGAATTCTAAACTAAAGTTTGGGAACCAGTGACATCATCCACATCTCCCCCGTCGGGTGACATTATTGCCTTTATGAAATTCCTACGTATCATCCCATCGAAAAGATTTACAATAAAACATTACAACAAATGTTACCAACATATTACAATTCATCATTTACTTGGTAGGGCTTTGTGCGAGTCCAAGGTTGGTACCATTAGCGTCACGGTAGCATGCACAAGCGATCCCGTGGCGCTTCTCGTTAAGACGGAAACGGTATCGCTGGTTTTTTAGTGCGTGGTGCGTACTTTTGGTTGCGTGCGTAGGCGCCGAGCATTGGACACCGGCGAGCCCCACATACTTCACTGTTCCCGTGGGGGAAACGCGTGTTGCGATTTTATAGCATTATAAAAAAGGTATTACATACTCATCACATATTGTACCCAAGTTCCTATACCCCGTGCCTACATATGATATAAAAAAAATCCTCTTTTATTCGATCTCGTTTCTAGTTCATTTCATTATATACTTTATTACCTTCATCCTTTTGCTAGAAAAACAGACGTCACTTAGTAACTGTACAGTTAAACACGTATTCGCTCTTTCTGTCATTATTGATTTGACATTCGAAAGAAGAAGACGCAAGATTGTTTGACTTATTACCCGTTAAACAATCGTCTATAATTAAGGCCGTTATATATATTTTTTTATTTACACCCGATTTTTTTTTTTTTATTTTGTTTTCACTCACCTTTCAAACCGGAACACAACAATACCAAGTACTGGTGTTTTGCGGTAGAATATCTGATGAGTGGGTGGTACCTACCCAGAGGAGCTTGCACAAAGCCCTACCACCAGTAAATGAATCATGTAAATTTGTTTGCAGTATTATCTAAATCTAGGGTTTTTATTTACATTAGCAACACTGGTGGTGGACCTCTGACTCCGAAACTAACATAAATTGTACTATCAGAGTCAGCGAAATTATATTATGTTTTATATATCACTTACGCTTATAATATAACAGCGTTGTTTAACTGATCCTAAATATATTAACGGATTTCGTTTTTTAAAAAACAAATGACAAATTTTCATTTCACAAAAAGACCGCAAAATTATGTATAATATTTTATTCTATATTCAAAATTCATTATTTACAGAACCTACTAACCAGAACTTGAGGGTTATATAAATATTATCTCAATGCTATGTCAATGTTAGAGTTTATTTCATTTTCTAACGTAGCCTTATATAATAAATAAATAAATCCGATAACATAATACCCAAGATTGGCTTAGAATTTTGTTTCCTATTTAAAAAAAAATATATTTTAAGAAACGTAAATGTTACGTACTAATATTAAAAATACGAAAGTCTGTCTGTCTTTTCCGACGAAATAGAATTTGGTTAACAAATTAAAATAAGTGTAAAAATTATAATCTAATAGAATCAATATTATAATAATCCAATATACATAAATGTATGTATGTCGCGTCCTATCCATATAAAGACGTTACCCGTTGGTAATTTTAATGACGTCTTCCTAATCCTTCGGGGGCTTATTAAACGCCTACCCTGAGGTTCCGTATAAAATTACTTTGTCTATAAGCTGTTATTTTGATAGTTGAGTCTGTGTGCGTTTATTTTATCATTAATATTAAACGAGTAAATTAAGAAGTTGTTATATTCATATTGTATTAATACTATTAAAGTGGATAGTTAATTTTATATTATATTTTTAGTACAGGCGTGTAGTATTCATTAGAAATTAATGAATTTAAAGGAACAATTCAATTAATGTTACGATAAAATAATTTAAAGATTACATCGATATCTTACTGACAGCTAACTGTCATGGCGCACGTAGATAATAGAAAAAAAATAAAATAAGTCAATGACAGCTACGACGTGTATACCGCCAGTCCTATTGTCCACAGATAATCGCTAACTTCATACAATGTAGCCTTATTAATATTATAAATGTGAAAGTGAGTTTGTTTGATTTTTTCTTTTGTTACGTTTTCACTACTCAACCGATTTTCGTGAAATTTACACGATATATTTATTTATTTTATAATAAATACTCAGAGTACGGAAGCTACTAAAAGTAAAATAATATAAATATCGTTTAATTATATACAATTATGTGCTACCATCGAATCAATAATATTAAAACTAACAAATGTAAATCATTCTAAAATGCGAAGCTATTTAATTAACGGTTATGTAATGGGAAATTTTAAGTGCTATCGTCTTCCAGTTGTCTCAGGTGGCCCTCACCACCCGACCACCCACAGCGAAATGTCTCCTTCTCAACCAACGAATAACATATATACGATAGATTTTACACAAGCGGTGCCCGCCGCTTTGCTCTCGGATATGTAGTAGCGAGCTTAATGCTAGAAGATTTCTCTACCAGCTAACCTGAGTAAGTGCAGAGCACGTTTATATGTGTGCAATTTACTCATACACATATATATATATATATATATATATATATTATATTTAGCGATTGTGTGTATACGCTAAACAACGTTTGTAAGGCCGTTCTTATATTATTTTTATATTTAATTTAAAACACCTCAATATTTGTAAGAAAAAAAAAGTGAATTGTGCTTATTTGGTTATGGAAGCAACTCCTAGTGGAGTTGACAACGTGGCTGGTTAATTTTTCAATCGAATTCGAAACTCAAAATTGTGATTCAACGGATTGCTGCTAGAATTCCCGCCATCATTGAAAGAGTTCATTCGTCTTATTTAACGTCGTTCGTCGAAGTCTTTTAATAATGAAATACTTCGACGAAGTCACGTGTTCCCCTCCTATTACAACCTGGGTTTCTTCAAACGAGGCGTGAAGAGGCATCTTGCGGGCCGGCAAGGCGAAGGCGGCTAGTGCAGAACGTTTTTCCCGTCTGTACTGGCCGTCGTCGCGTTTGGACTCTACTACCACTTACCATCAGGTGGAGTAGAGTGATTTGCCCTCCCGGCGAATATAAAAAAAAAAGACGACGTTGTATAAATATTATTCGAGACATATATATAATAGGTTATAATTCAATGTATTTAATACCTATATTATTGCTCTTCGCGGTAGAATCTATATTCCAAGCCTTATATTTAATTTTATCATGTAACATGACGTTTGAAAGTATTTATAAAGAGTCCAGATGAATAAAGTGTTATTTGATGTTATGTTTAATTGGGCTTTATCTCGCGTTCGAAGAGAAGGAAATGGGCACCTGCCCACAGATATATATCCTAGGAAACTCCGGGTCGGCCCATTCAAACGTCAGTATGTCGAGAAATTATTATTTATCGCGGTCTGATTTTTCTAGATAAGTAGTATTTACACATACATGTGCATTATAATGTCCCGCCCAGCTGATCCCAGTCACGAGGACTGCCACCGTGGACAGCCACCATCGCCTCCACAGTCGCTTATAAAGATAAAAAGCATTTAATCATAAAAAACATAATATTTATTTATTTATATAGTAACGTTGCTTTATATTCCGACCCGACCAAGAATTTGATATAACGGTTTGAAACTTCGCCGCGTGCTCGTTTTGAATTTAAATTACAACAAGGGTTGTCGCTTGTACTAATAAAAAAAATAAAGAAAAAAAAATAGACCAAATTTTAAGGCCAAGGGGTGCAAGTTCTATAATAAAATATAATTTGTTTTGACTTGTATGGTATAACAGAAATAGTAATAATAGTATTGCTATTCTGTAGAACTCACTTGATTATAAATTTGAATTTGGAATTCCTAACCAAAGAGGAGATATTTCAGATCAAAGTTGTCAGTACGACAAAATGCTAATTTCTTATGTAATTGTAATATAAAATGTATTCTAATATAAAAAATAGAAAATTTATCCCTTATCCAGTTAAGTTCAATTGTCTACAAATTGTTGTGGATGCTTCATATAAAAACACTTGAAGATTACTCACCCGTGAAATTTTAACAACAGATTTATGGTGATATACTATTTTGTTGCGTGGATTCTTGAAATGTTATAATTATTATGGTCAAAGTCGCATGTCACTTCTGACATTTCACGACCGTTTACTGCGGTGATCTTAGTATATATATAACCTGTTGTATAAAGGAATTAAATAATTATTATTTTAAAATATACAGCCCTAACAACAGACACCTTCCAAGAAAGCAAAGCAAAGATTAAAGCATATCGCATATTAAAATACGACATTATATTTTATATTTTATACACGAAAAAGATGGCAATAAACAAAGTAATTTGCAGTTTTGTGTTTTTTAATCGGCTACTTATTCTTGTACATAGCCCGTATATTTATTAAATTTATAGTTCATAAAGTTTTAAAAGGTAACAAACTCATGTTACAAATGCGATATATATATATATAGTTAGGTAGGCGAACGAGCAGCTCGTCCACCTTATGGTAAGTCACCAACGCCCATAGACATTGGTATGGTAAGAAATGTTAACCATCGCTTATATTGCTAATGCGCCACCAACCTTGGGAACTAAGATGTTATGTCCCTTGTGCCTGTAATTACACTGGCTCACTCACCCTTCAAACCGGACCAATACCAAGTACTGCTGTTTTGCGGTAGAATATCTGATGAGTGGGTGATACCTACCCAGACGAGCTTGCACAAAGCCGTACCACCAGTAAATATGCGACACAAGTGATGTCTTCAGTTATCAAAATATGAAATACCAGTTTTAAAAGAGACAGCAATAAACGGAGAACAGTACCAAGAAAACCCAACAAAACATTCATCATAATTTTATAAAAGAATAATATTTATTTAAAATTGGCAACCCTAACTCCAGACGCCTTCCAAGAAAGCAAAGCAAGGAGCAAAGTTAGATTGAAAGGAACGAAGTGAGTACGTGCCGGAACGATGTTGAACGAACGCCGTAGAATTCCGAGCGGCCGCAGTTACGAGATTTCATACTACGGACGAATGGGAACGACTTCTATTTAAATTTCGAATAAGCTTTAGTTACTACTAAAATTCATGTAATTATTTCTATCTATGTCAAAGTCTCTAAAATATTCTTCGAGTCGCCCGGATTTAGAGGTTTTGGGCAACAAAGGAGCGGGGGCCCCGAACTATTTTCCAAATAAATTGAACAATTTATTTCATTGGGGCGTTTTAATAATAAAATTTATTGCAGCATACAAGGATTATACTCGTACTCTACCATATCTTCATAAAATATATAAATTGTGGGGGGCCCTCTCTTATGGAGACCACGGGGCTATAGCCTCGAATGCTTAAAACTACCACCGGTTCGGAATGTAGATTCTACTGAGACGAACCGGGAAAAACTCAGTAGTTACTCTTTTTAACAATTAAAAAATTACATATAATAATCTTATTCTGTATGAACATTTAATCATACACATATAATAATTATATTTATATATCTCGTCAACATCAACGAATACTAACTCCAAGCTATATCATTTATATAAACCCGTACAGTGTAATAAGCCTTATTTATTAAAAAAATAAATAAAATAAGTTTTAAATTTAGTTTTGTAATAACTAAATTTAATATATATATATATATATATTAAAGTTATTCATTTTTAATAATAGTTCTAAATTAGTTTTTTAAGTGAAATTAATTATATCATACAAATTAATTGATTTTATATTAGGCACAAAAGCTTCAACCTTGTTTAGATAAAATTAAAAAAAAATCACTTTAATTTGTGTCTCTACCTCAGTTGAGATACTAACAATTCCCTTAATAGATCAACACCACACGTGTAACTTAATGTCTCAGCGCCATCATATTACGCGTCGTATACGGCTTTATAAACTGGCTTTATAGGAAGTCTGATCAGAATGCATATCGCTGTAAGAGTAAAAGGTCGTATGTAATTAAGTTATATAAAACTACAAAAATTCGTTTCTATTTTATATATTTCATGCTTGAAAGTTGCTTTATATATCATGTATTTATAATATAATTTGTTTATAGATCGGCGAGCAAATGGGCCACCTGATGGTAAATGGCCACTAGTGCCCATAGACATTGGCGATGTAAAAAATAATAACTATTCCTTACATAACTAATGCGCCACCGACCTTGGGAACTAAGGTGTTATGGCCGTAGCCAGTTGCACTTACTCACCCATCCTTCAAACTGGAACGCAACAATACTAAATATTGTTGTTAACGGGAGAATAGATGAGTGGGTGGTATCTACCCACACTGGCTTGCATAAAAGCCTACCATATATAATAAGGATCTAGTAAATTTTTATTTTTTTATAATTAATAGGCCAGCGTTTGACCGTTCACTTGCCTGATGTTAAGCATCGACACGGTCTAAGATGTAACACGCTTGCCTATAAGAAACCTGTTTACTCTGGATTTGAAGACACCAACATTGTACCTATCAGGAAATAATATTAAATCTGTATTTAAATCGGATAAACCAATTGAGAAATCTTTCTTTTCATTATATTTAAGTAACCGCATAATTTGGCTCACGTCACGATATTGTGACGTAATTGAACGCAGGTGGGAATCGATTGTCAACACTGAATTAAAATTGAGAAATTTAGAAATACCACAGATTAGTACAACAGAAATACGACAAGACTGCATTATATACCCAACTTTTTTTTAATTCACAATACACGTTAGATAACACTGGCAGTATAATTAATACTAGTTGACATTTTTGAAATTCGAATGCGATAGCTTTGGCATTATACGATATGTGGATTAAAAAAAAGTTTCCAACCAAGAATCTAAAACGGGCACAGCTACAGACAATTTAAGATAGAACTTTATACCTAGAAACAAGAAGAGGCCACAAATAAAGAATTATGAATAAGTATAATTAATTAATACTAAATATAAATTCCCATACATAAAGGATTATGTATGAAGTAAATGCGAATCACAGTTTCACACTAAACAAACTTCGTAACAATAGAGAGAACTCGAAAACATTAATCTTCAAACGAAACCGCGATCTCAATATAGTTGGAAAGCTGTATAAGCACCTACATATTTTAATATATCTCGCACGTAACTTAAGTAACGGGATGAGGAGCAAGATGGCGCCACGAGTACTTCTTAGCGCGTAGCCAGAGCTACATATGGAAGCGGCTTTTGTTTCTAAGTACATTCTATACTGTGCTATATAAAATATTTATATATTTTTCACAAAACACTGTTAACAATATGTTTTCATATTAGAATATATTATCTATAATATATTAATATATAATACTATAAGGCACTGAAGCAAAACTTTGTGGAGAAGGAAAAAAATATGAAAAAGAACGTTGTTTTCCTTGACATTTTATTTACATTGCACAGCATACACAGGAAGAGTCGGACACCAAGTCACGGGATGACGTGATTTGACTAAAATTGTACCTTTTTTTTTTGGAACAAAGTAATCAAAAATCAACCAACCAATCATAATCCACTGCTGGATATAGGTCTCTCCCAAGGTACGCCAAAGCTCCTGGTTCTCCGCCTTTCATATGAAATCGCGTAGCGCCATATTCTTCAGGTCATCAGTTCACCTAGCTGGAGAGCGCCCCACATTGCGTTTGTCGGTTCGCGGTCCTTCGACATACGTGACCAGTCCATAGCTATTTCAGTCTGCTAATTTAGCAACATGTCAGATCTTTTCCGGATAATCTAATTTCTGATTTCATCCTTCAAAGATACTCCGAGCATAGCTCGCTCCAAAGCACACAATAGCTGAGCTGGTTACGATCCTAAAATATTTTTATATTAAAATAGTAATTTAATTTCATGTATTTTAAATAAAAATACAAAACCCATCTCCATATGTTTACCCAGCAGGCGCACAAAGTTATAATATCTCTGGTTTTCGCGGAGGGGGAGGCGTCTTGGGCGGAGGGTGGTTTCACGCCTTACTTATTTACGTAACCACGTATATAGGTTTATTAGAATGAAGAAAAAAATTACATTTAATATATTATTATAGTGATTCAATACGATGACGTCATCACTGTATTTATGCTTTTTATAATAATAAATATGCGTTTTTAAGGTCAAAAGTCAGTTAAGAAATTAGTCATCAGAAATATAACTTGTGCGACAGCGCACAAAAAAGTGGTTTCCATTATAAACGCGCACAAAATTACAACTATGTTCTCAAGTTCTTATTATTTCCTATATTATGCGCATAAAGTTACACAAGACTTATAATGTCGTTGGTTTTAGCGGGGGTGGGGGGTGTCTTGGGAGGGTGCTTCATGCCTTATTTACATAATTACGTATAATTCCTATCTACGTATGTATGAAACGAAGTTTAATATTTCACTCGGTAAGGAATTGTATTTTCAATTTTTTTTATCTACTTATAATAACATAAAAGAACGGCTTTACTTGAATTTTCTCTTTCTGTCATTATTGATTTGACGTTCGAAAGAAGAAGACGCAAGATTGTTTAACTAATAGAATGAAAATTCAGTGGTGCTTGCCCGTTTTTGAACCCACAATCATCGGTTGAGATTCACGCGTTCTTATCACTGGGCCATCTCGGCTTCCTTGGATTGTAAATATTAAAGTAGTGCTAATGTAAAATCATAAATAGTCATTAAATCAAAGCACCTACACAAACTTCACATTACAGTCATTATAAATAAGTTTAAAAGTTTTTAGATTGTTACTGTTAACTAGGTTGGGCAATTTTTAATTTAGTTAATTGTTTTTTTTTTTATATTTTAATAGTAATTAATTCTGTTTTTGCGCCAAAAGTTACGGATTCGAAATTCAAAACATGATAACCTGATGGGGAAATTTGCGAATGTGATATTTTGAGGGTAGTTTTACCATTTTCTTTCCAGAGCTTAATATAAAGATCACATTTATTTCTCAATTATATTATGTACTCTTATAGTGTAGTAATTTTTCTACATTTTATTTATGTACTGGTAGAAAAAATAAGACAACAAAATGAAATATATTGGAGTAACATAATTTTTCTTATAATATTTTTATGAACAGCATTTAAACCAATATTTTTTATCGATCTTTAATGCTTTAATCATTTCATCTGCCGAGATGGCCTAGTGGTAAGAACGCGTGAATCTTAACCGATGATCGTGGGTTCAAACCCGGGCCAGCACCACTGAACTTTCATGTGCTTAATTTGTGATTATAATTCATCTCGTGCTTGACGGTGAAGGAAAACATCGTGAGGAAACCTGCATGTGTCTAATTTCACTGAAATTCTGCCACATGTGTATTTTACCAACCCGCATTGGAGCAGCGTGGTGGAATAAGCTCCAAACCTTCTCCTCAAAAGGGAGAGGAGGCCTTAGCCCAGCAGTGGGACATTAACAGGCTGTTACTGTATGATCACTAAAGTTGTACATTAACATCTTGCAGATTAAGAATCTCAAGTATCAGGAACACATAAACGAAAGATGCACAAACACAAATAAAGGCGATAAAACAACGAAATTAGCGAAAGATATATAAAAGCTGTTAAACAAGCGATCGTCTTCAAACTGAACAATAAAGTAAGACAGTTCTCCGAGTAGCGACACATTTCAAACCCAATTTATCGTTCACGAGACGTGATTTTAGTTACAACTTCGTATAGTATATAACTGTTACATAATAACGGGAATTCATGTACTTATATTACTGTGTTCAATTATTGCAAGAACAATAAAATTAAAACTCTTTATTCCCAGTGTCCTCAATACGCACACAAGCAAAAAAGAAGAAAAAATTAGTAAAATAAAATCGGTTGAGGACACTGGGGATAAATCCCCAGTGTCCTCAATACGCACAGAAGTGTAAAAGAAAAAAAAAATAATAAAATAAAATCGGTTCCTTTATCCCCAGTGTCCTCAATACGCACACAAGTGAAAAGGAAAAAAAAACTTAGAATACTGCAACAGGTACCTGGGGAACAATTCTAGCAAAAAATCGACGGTTTATCGCAATCGAATCGTAACGTAATCGTTGCCGTTTACCCGTTTTCCTTTTACTAACACGACGATCCAGTTGCAGTTGGGGCGAAGTTGGATCGGAATAGAGTCGGGAACGTATCGTAACTGCTATAAGCAGTAGAATTAGTCCCCTGTATAGGCAATTTCTACTGTTGCATAAGGGAGTAAGTATAAATTGCCTTCCGAGGATGCAAACTGACATAACCTTACCACAAAAAAAGCAGACTTCAATTATAATAATTTTATTCATGATAACAATTATAAATTAAACTATGAATATTAATTAATAATTAATTAAACTGTATAAATTAAATATTTAAAATTAATCAGTACAAGAAGCGTTCAATTTAATTAAAATAATAAGTATTATGAAAGATAACAAGCGTTCAATATTAATATTGAAATTATTGATTCTGATTCTGTTGTAAGCCATTTCTAAGGAGTCTGACCGATGAAAGAGTCATCAGTACCAATATGTACAGTACATATTACATCTGTTTTACTCACCGCTCGTCTTCCTAATATTAAGGTAAGGCTTAAGCTCAAAATATTCTGTCACGCTTGTAACAAAAGATCAATATTTTTAGCCCTATCAATTAAATTATAAAAGGCTGAAGCAAAATAGCTTAGAGAATACGTAAAACAGAAATGTTGCCAGTTACTAACATTTTTTTTTAATTTCGTTAGTAACTGGCAACTCTACTGGCAATACATTATTCAGCGCGACGTACACTTTGATTGAGGTCGTTTTTTTGCCCCAGAAACTCTACGATTATGTGCCATTAGTCCCATTTCTAGAATGTCATCGATTTGAACCATCTCCTTGCAAGTTACTGGTAAATTATTACCATCAACGGACAAATTAATCAAACCTCTCGGTTTTCTATCTAGAAGCTTCTGGAACATTAGTACTCCTAACAACTTTTTTAATGATAAATATGATATATTATTGTACGCTAAATTTAAATAGCAAAGTATATTGTTCCCTTTGGAAAAGACAGTGGAATCCCTGACGATTGTGTCGTATGAATTGTATGGATCCTTAAAGTCTCCAAGAGAATTTTCAACCATGTTTAACGCTTTTTCATAATATATCAAATCTATATTAGCAAGGCTCTTAGCATCACCGATGGATTTTAAAGAAGACTCCTTGTCTAATTTACCTTTCTTTCCAGATGCAGCTGATATTGGTCTTAATGATTTCCTTTTAGAAGATTTCTTATCAAATTCACCGGCTCTTATTTCTTTAATCATAACTTCGATTAATTCTTTTTTATGTTTTAAATAAAGCATGTGCCTCTGCCGAGCTTCGAACAACTCCTGAGGAGTTAACGGAAATTCTACGAGTACGCCGAATATCTGACCGACTCCGTCATCAGTTAATCTGTTATCAGCTAAATTTAAGTAACTTAGCTGTCGATTCGATCGTAAAGCTTGTGCTAAATACGTTGCACCCAAATCGGTTATGCTATTCGAAGATAAATTGAGAATCAATAGAGTTTTAGAAGCAGGCATTGGATAGACTAACTTTTTTGCTATATTCTCAATAATCAAATCATCAATTTTGCATCTGGATAAGGAATAATGACGTAGAGGGCTATTTGTTTCCAGTAGTATGTCAAAGTTTGCTTCCTTTAAAAACGAACCGTCTAAACAGATTTCTGTTATATTCGAAGTACTGAGAAATTTATTTATATCATAAAGTGTGTACATGTCCAATCCACCGTTGATAACGAGATTGGTTACACTTGGTAGAAATTTTATAATTAGTCCTATGATTTTGAATATTGTCCTCGGTAGATGTCTGTTTTTTAAGAATTTTATTTCGATTAAATTATCAAAACTGTCATAGATAGCTATGATTCTTACCATCTTAAGATTTGATGTTGGTTGTGTGTGCTGGAGAGCTGATGTTGAATTTTCTCTATCGAGATCCGATCCGACATCGTGACGAGATTGTGTCAACTTAATGCGACTTTTTACTTTCTTGCTTCTGTCTGTTAAGGCTACACTTACATATTCATCTGAAAAATAAATGTAATTCACGTAATATTAATTATTTGACTATACTTTTTTTTAAGTAGATACGCTATCACACTCGAATGGCTGTACACATTCTAATATTTGTCGTAAGTCTTAAATGTTAGTTAAAGGTAAAATATATAGTTTTTTATAACAGTTTATAACAGTATTAAACTGTTATAGAAAAAAACAATACTAAAATTTCATTAGGTTTTGCAAAGAGGGCGACCTATCGCTAATTATATCATAATTCTTGAAAAAATGCTTATGTACCAATGAATACTAAAAAGATTAATTTATACACTTATGAGATTTTCTTAAATAGATTCCGCTATTCTTCATTCTAGCTGACTGCTCAAAGGATATAAAATGCGATATATTTAAAATACTGCTACTGTTAATGCCTTGATAAATAAAAAAAAACAATATTATTGACCCGACCTAAGATTTGAATCCAGAACGTCACAAATCTTATAACAGCTGTCCACTCGATCAGCGAAGCAGACTTATGTCGGTAGGTGGGTGAAAAAACATACATGGAAATTATTTAAATACCCACAATTTGATTGATAAATTCTATCAATGACATAAATAGGAATATTACTTACTTTGAAAATCTTTTGTGATAAGAACCATTGTTTCTAGTTGAAGCTGGTTGCAGGCCCAGGGAATAAAATTGATGAAATCATCAGGTGAAGGTCGAGCATCAGACGGTTGATCATCTGTACTCTGTTTTTCCATATTAATAATTTCAGCTGATAAATATTATGACAACAATTGATATTCTTGATTTTAAAATGTCGCTATATTTATTATAAGCCCGTAAACAATATTAAAAAATATGGTTTTTTTTCTTTATCGTGATTTTGCGGCTTATAAATGTGCACAAAATATTCTGCCAATATTATATATTTTATGAATATTTTATTATAAATAAAATTTGTATTTACAGATGATATATGTCAATTCTGAAATAGGCGATTTAATTTATAAAAAAGAATAAAAAAAGAATTATACTAATATTGACAGCTTTTTTAAAAAAATGAACTTTAAAATAACTCGAATAGCATGGGTATATCTTGATATTTTACACATACAATATCATAATACCAAAACTGTATTAAAAAACCGATACATTTAAAAGAATGAAAATTTATATGCTAACGAACTTAAGCACACACATAACTTTAAGCCAAATATAAAATCACGCTAGAGTTGAATCCATAGATAAAATAATTCCAACCAAACAACATCCATTAAAAAAATATATCTACATAAAGAATCACAACAGTGTTCTAATTACAAATTAAAATTAACACATAAAAATCTCCGTTCTAAATTTATAATTAAAAAAAATATAACCGCATGAAGCATAAGTAAGTGCCGAGTCCCCACGGGTGGGTACAGCACAAATCAGTGCTAGTAAAATTCGTCGACGCGGCGGCGCGCGGGCGGCGGGGGCGCGTCGATATTCGCGCTCGGAAGCCATCTTAAAATATAACTCCCTCCCTCTCGCCTCCTTAGACGATGCTTTTTCAAACGCGCCGGGGTTGTCAACAATTTATTTTCGGTATTAATTTCAAGTTGTTTTTTTTTTTTAGCTTTGAAATTTGTGGTCACATCACATCAATATTCTGCAATAGTTTTATATATTACAATTCAGAGAAACGATTCTTTAATAACAAAATTTTTCCTTCTTTCACGTAATCTAAGTTTCGTTCGATTTAATTTATTTATCAGAACAAGAGCTTTGAACTGTTTGTATTTTATATAAAAAAAACCATGTAATTAATATACAATATAAAATTATCTTTAAAAACCGAATCAAATCTAATCAAAATACACTTAATTCAAATAGGCTCTTACGAGCATTTTTCAGTCGTTATTTGAAGGCTTAAATTAAATTTAAAGGTACCACCGAGTTGGAATGTAGAATCTACCGAGACGAATATTTCGTACCTTTAATAATCTGATCACAAATACAATTATATAAGTACCAATTCAATATCAACAACTTCATCAAATCGAAGTTTTACACCGTATAAAGTAAGTAAAGAGTAAAATATTATCAAAAATTATATATATTTAATTACAAGACATAACTAAACTCTAATCCTAAAGCTTTGATACGAATTAAACCAATAACACCTCATTCATTGAACATTTAATATAAACAACTACGAATAGGGACCCAAAAGTAAACGGCTTACTTCGTAACCACTTATCTTGAAGGTAATAAATTTCTTGCCAACTTTGCCATAGCGGCTAAATCAATACGGCATTAACTCACACACGGGCACCTCACGCCTACCGTTGCAACGTAAAAACTATTGAAATGAAAATATAAACTCACACATATAAGCTTTACGGCGAATGCACTCACACAAATGTAAAACAGGTGTGTACACGAACCGCGCCTCCACCACCCTCGCCCGTTCGCTCCGTGCGCCTTAGACGTTGGCTTTTTACATGGCTACAAGCAACTGTACAGGGTTTCGCAACATTTTGTTAAATTCGAATTTATTTTGTTATGACCGATAACATTCTATACATTACAGTGTAACGCGTTAAATAAGAATAGACTTAACTGAAAAAGATTTCATAATAATAATTGTAAAGTGTGATAGACAACTAATTGTTACACATTGTAAAAATGACTAAAAACGATAAAATTGCATTGTCCAATCTTGTTTTTACCCTATTTTAAAAACCAGTTGGATATAAATTTGATCTTGATTTCGTTATTGACTTGAGACGTCCCTTTCAATATGACTGGTTTTTCTTACGATTGTTGTTTAGTGGGAATTCGATAAAGTTGAGAATTTGGTGTTTCTAAAGTTTCTCTAACCTGTTACGTGTGGACGATAGTTTCGTAATCTGGTTTATTGGTAAACAAGTTTTGACTCGAAAGCTTTAATTCCATTGTAAGGCGTTTGAATATATTTAATTTTTCCCACGAGTGAGAATTAGAAAAACCATTCTTGTTAAATATAATAATTACAGCACGTTAAATGCAACAAATTAAATGATTTTATGCAAATTATGTTATGATTTTAAAGTTTTCCTATTAAGTGAACATCGCGCAAAAAGAACTAAAGAATATGTTTTTTTTAATGAAGTAACAGTTTAACTTCACGCGCATTTCATACAACGAAATATTACTAGGCTTAGCAAAAATACCTCTTTTGGTTTTTTTATTTAAAAAAAGACTAAATATTTTAAATCCTTGTTGTAATAACTACACTGACTCAATTGTAAATAAATATCTGCTCAGTAATAACAAAATTAATGATTAAAATAAAAAAAATGTTAAATGTTTATCAAAACGAAGAAAACAATTTTTTTTCTTATTCTTTTCTATTTGATGTTGTATGCATAATATCTGTCACATAATATTAAAAAAAACTCTGAAAGTCAACTAAATCGAAATAGCTCCCCTTATGATAATCCATGATACAGGTTCATAAAAAGATAACGTTCCCACGAGCTAAGTCAATTGAACTGGTTTATTTTCTTGGTTCATCTTTCGTGTATAGTCTATTCATAAATATTAAAACCTGTTTTATATTGCAAGTGGCCTTACTTTGTCAGGTGGATTTGTACGATGTCAGTATATTTTAGTTTCTTGTGATATTAACATTACATAACAATAGTAGAATACTTTAAAAAATTGCGTTGTGTGTATATAAAAAATATAATTCGATTTTTAAATTTAGCGTCAGTGATACACATTTTCATGATCTTATAACGTTTATTATTCATAACATAAATTATATTTTCAATAATATTTTTAAAGAAAAATATTCTTTTAATAACTTACTAATATATTTTTCGATTTAAACAATGAAAATTATGTTAAATATTCATTTATCCCTAATCACATCCAAACTTCTGTAACAAAAATTAATATGCATAGGAGTACGCACGAAAACATAGCAATACCGTAATTAGACATTTAATTATAAATCCAACATGAATTCTTAACAGACTAGACATGTTAAAATTTCACTTCCCCCAGCCGAACTACGCTATAGGCGTATCACCGCGGCCCCATCTCGCTGTCTTTCTAAGGGGACCGCATAAAATAGTTATAGAGGGTAGGGAGCTACTTAACCGTTTTTAGGAGACACCCCGCCCGGCGCAGAAAACACCCCACTACTTCAACCCACTTCCTGCTCCCACCCCCAGCTCCGTCCCGGGTTAACCCCACCCGCGTCGTATAACTATTCCTATATTTTTGCAAAAGTGAATTCTTACCGAGGGTTGGCGATACCTGTCTTTTACGTACGCGCTTATTGGTGTTAGTATTGTTTTTGTAGTGGTGTGGGTATTCGAATTACAAATTCGGGTCAGGCATTTTAGTTTTAATTTCAGCAGATTGTGCCGAAAATGGATAATGTCTTTTACGACTTGGCTTGCATTGTGAGATATTAATTTTTTGTGGTGTAGTTTTGTTTTAAAACGAATAATTTCGAAACGTTTTGAGATGTAATATATGTAAATGTTATCTTTATTTAATTTGTTTTATTGCTCTATCTACTTTAAGAATATTTATTAATCAATATATATAAAGTAAACTTAAAAAAACTTTTTAGTAATTATTATTTATAATTTGTTATAAAATAAGTAAGCGATCATCTTAGCTGTTTTAAGTAGATTTTATAATTATTTACTGCTTATGGACTCATAAATAATACCAATTTAATACTTTAAAAAAATCTAATATTTATTTACGCACTTTAGAATATGTATGTACCATAAAGTACTTACCTATTTATTAAATTTAAAAAAATTATATTAATAAGAAATAATGTAGACAATCAAATGCATGTATTAACAATATTCCAGGTTATAACATCTTTAAAACTCAACTCCCTGTAATAGAACCTTCCGGTTTGTTAGACCATACTCTAATAAGATTACACTGCTCTCTTCGTTTAACCTATTATAGCGGAGAATCCATGCGGCGTGCTATAATATTATATCTAAATAATTAAATTTATTATTTTTTAAAATCGCCTAACATGTTTGTGACATCTGAAAATTATTTTTAAAATAGGAACGAGTTTTTTTTTAAATAAAATTGTTTAAATAATGACATTTATGCGTTCGTGTTCTATTAGTGATGAGATTGGCAACTAATTTATTATTAATGACGTCATCGTTGCGTTCCATTGTTCTAATTTTAAATCCGTAATATAAATAATAAATAAAACAGAAAAACTCATCTTAAGAGTTCAAAATATTTTAAATATAGAATAAAATTGGAACAACAATTGTATTTAATTTACAGTTAATTAATACTAAGTACTTAAGTACTATTAGAATAATACAGTAGGTACCATAAAAGACCATTTATGTTTTTAAAAGTATAAATATAAATATATAAATTCAAATAAATTAAACAAATTTATTATAAATATAACTGGCTGACTCTCATATTTAATTTAATGACTGCTTCATAGCACCTTAAAAATTTAGAACATTTATATACAATGTACATAGTGTCTTTATGTAGTATATAAAGTCGCGAAGATACGCAGTAGCTATTCTATCTATGTATGTGCCGTATACGCGCCGCGCAGGAACGAGCTGAGGTAAAATTTTAGGGGGGTGCGCCAGCTACGGTAGAAAGGTTGCAAGTGACATTTCTTAAGTAAATATCAAATAAATTTTAATATCTCCTAGTCTCAAAATAAAGATCATTTCATAAATAGTTACTCGGAATGTTGTTTTCAAACAAAAAATTAATAAATTCGTGATGTTGTTCTCTAATAAAAAAAATTGTTGATAATTAGTTCAACGTGACAGAAATGAAACAAAATGGCGCCAGAAGCTATTCATTCGAACCTTTAATTTTACATTTACCTAATAAATACTGTACATTTAAGAATTGGCATATATAATTACTTTCACCGACAATCCTCTTAAATAAATTAAGAAATAAATTAACTTACTGTAAATATCCTACTAGTGGGTAAAAGTCTCTTGAGATAAAGAGGTCTCTAGAGAGTCTCTTGAGGTTTCCTATTCCACCACTTCTTTGCTGCTTGGTCGGCTTCTGGCAGAAATCCGACACATATAGATTTCCTCATGATGTTAACATTTACCACCGAACAGGAGATGAATTATAAACACATAAAAACTCAATAGTGCTTGTCTGAAATTAAACATGATTGATGTGTGACTCACCAGCGCTGAGTGAAGTGAGTGCTAAAAAACCAGCGGTACCAAGTCCGTATATTTGGAGAACTTATCGGGAAGAAAGACTATAAGGCCTGGACATGGTAATGCGACATTGGTCATGTGATATAATTAAGATTTTTCCATTACAATAATAAAAGTAAAAGTAACAGCCTGTGAATGTCCCACTGCTGGATAAGACTTCCTCTCCTATTGACCTAACCTTTGAGGAGAAGGCATTGGACCTTATTTCACCACGCTGCTCCAATGTGGATTGATGGAATACACATATGACAGAATTTCCGTGAAATTAGACACATGCAGGTTTCCTCACGATGTTTTCCTTCACCGTCAAGCACGAGATGAATTATAAACACAAATTAGGCAGATGAAAATTCAGTGGGGCTTGCCAAGGTTTGAACCCTCATCATTTAGATTCACACGTTCTAACCACTAGGCCATCTCAGCTTATTGCAAGAATACAGCTTAACAAATTCTTGCGTCACAAGTCTCATGCTCACAAGAATACATTGCGCGACCTTGTATCCACAGCATCTTGTCCCATTGACGCGTGTTGTTGTGGCTTCGACGTGAACTTTGGTTTACTTGGGTTTTTCTAAGTCGGTTCTAAAAAATAACTAAGTATGGCTTTTAAATTATTTTTTATTTAATTATAAAAATATTTTAAAAGTTATTCTTCTTTTTTTTATAGAATAGGAAGGTGGACGAGCATATGGGCCACCTGATGGTAAGTGGTCACCAAACGCCCTTAGACATTGGCATTGTAAGAAATGTCAACCATCGCTTATAGCCAATGCGCCACCAACCTTGGGAACTAAGATTTTATGTCCCTTGTGCCTGTAATTACACTGACTCACTCACCCTTCAAACCGGAACACAACAATATCAAGTATTGCTGTTTTGCTGTAGAATATCTGATGAGTGGGTGGTACCTACCCAGACGAGCTTGCACAAAGCCCTACCACCAGTAATTATTCTTTAAATAACATCTCTAAAGAAAAACAGAAACGTTTTAAGCATAAAAATCAGAAATACTGCCAAACATTAGCTATCATTGACAATAAAATTGTAATTAAAAATATTGAAATGTCAAGAATATTACATTAAAATAAACAAATTAAATTCTTTCAAACATAACAAATCTGTAAGGAGATCATTTATTTGGTTTCATCATTGAATATGGAATAAACGTATGAAAAAAAATACTACTCTATACATATCATTCATTTATATATAATTAATAGTATGTAGTAAATAGATTTATGTCAAAATGTATGTCAAATAACATAAAAGTCACAAACATTATATAAAAATGACTGTTTTTTGTATCTAATGTATCTGTCACTGCGATGATAATTTTTCCCTTTGTTATTTATTGTAATTCTTTTATATTTTCTATTTATGTGATTTTATTGGTTCATTCTACGTAAAAAAAACTACGTAGTCTTTACACATATATACGTCATAATATTAATTTAATATGATATTAATTTGGTCATTAAAACAATTTAAAACTATTTGTCCACTAGTTGAAATGTAGGAACTATAGATACTATATAGCAGAGCCAGCTATGTAATAATCACCTTCCATGTATTCCAATTTTTTTTACGTACCTATAATATTATATGACGTCCACTTGTAACGTCTAAGTACAAAAGCTAAGAATTAGTGCGTTGTTTTTTCACATCATTCAAAAAATAATAAGATGTATTTTTTTTTTTTTATAGAATAGGAAGGCGGACGAGCATATGGGCCACCTGATGGTAAGTGGTCACCAACGCTCTTAGACATTGGCATTGTAAGAAATGTCAACCATCGCTTACATATCCAATGCGCCACCAACCTTGGGAACTAAGATTTTATGTCCCTTGTGCCTGTAATTACACTGGCTCACTCACCCTTCAAACCGGAACACAACAATATCAAGTATTGCTGTTTTGCGGTAGAATATCTGATGAGTGGGTGGTACCTACCCAGACGAGCTTGCACAAAGCTCTACCACCAGTATGAATAAATGTACTTAAATAAGACCATAAAATTCACTTATACTAATTATAGGTAAAACTTTTTTCATTGCTCGGCCTTTCACTTGAGATCAAAATGAATCAGTATATGATCCTTTTAACTTAATATAACAATTGATATTCAAATTTTCTACTATACTTGAAAAATGTTGGTCAAATAGTGAACTACTTATTTGATAATAGTTAGTTATTATATATCTATATAATACAAAAGTTCAAAAACAAATTTCACTTACAACTTTGTTCACGAACGTCGTATGTGTCTTGATACAGCATATAAGTCGATCGCGAGGGTGGTTTTTACATTCTCCCTCAAGTATACCCACCCTACCGCGAACCACCCGACGCTACACCGCATACAAACTAACAACGCATTAACTGCTGTGTAATAAAGGCGATATTCCGTTGAACCCAGCCCAAGACGTTTCACCCTCTTTCCCGGGCCGGGGTGTAATCTTAATATTAATATCGCCTTGGGAAGCTCCTTATATGATGGAGTTTTATGTTGGTATGTAGATTGCTTCGAGGATTATGTAGGCGCTTTATGGTAGGAGATATAAAATCTCTTGGATTTTATGAGTTATTGTTTGGGATTCTGATAAGATTTATTCGACTTTGAACGTTAAACTTTGTGTATTACGTATTAAATTCAAAATGTATCTCGAAAGCGTTAGTCCAATTGGTTCCTATTACAATTTATATTTTAAAGGTGATTTTATACAACAGATCTAACAAAGTAGAACTGAAGTCTATCTTTATCTATGTCAAGATTTTTGTTTTTTAAATTCTTAGTTCAAGGCAATAATTATCAACATCATATTCAGTCCACATTAATCCACTGCTGGACATAGGCCTCCTCACAGGCGCGCCAGTTCTCACGGTCCTGTGCTAGTCGCATCCAAGGCAATAAAAATATATTTTTTTAATTTTAATTTCAAATGTGAATCTTACATAATTTATATTCAGAACGCTATTTATTCGTTCCTTTTTATAATGTTCACATATTAAAATATTTAATACTATTTTTTGGTTAAAATTAATATTTATACCGTACTAATTTTATATGAATAGTATATATTAGTTGTAGGAAACGAAACGTTAAACGTCAATGTCGCTGATGGGACGCTTTCGACCGAAGCTGTCAATCGTTGAGTTTGCGTGCCTATGCCGTAAAAAATATAAAGAAAAAAGAAACAATCAAAATGATGAAAACCTATGTGAATTATAATAATATAATTTTGTTTTTATTTTTATATAATATTATAATAACATAATTAATTATATATACTTGGAT
Source organism: Nymphalis io (assembly GCF_905147045.1). NCBI lineage: Eukaryota > Metazoa > Arthropoda > Insecta > Lepidoptera > Nymphalidae > Nymphalis > Nymphalis io. The sequence continues at coordinate 3,302,994 of NC_065911.1, forward strand.
ATTACTCAATTGTGGTTAATTATATTCTTAGGATATTGATTGTTTAAGAGGAACTTAATATTTATAATGAAGTTAATTAAAATGATGACTGTCGCTTCGTACATATTTCATGATATGATCATAAAAGATTTTTCTAGAAATGTTATCGTAGGTAATCGTAATTCTAGAAACACGCATTTTGTTACCTCTCTTCCCCATTACATAGTGTTCGTAACATTTTTTGAGACTATACAACGCCTTTTCAACAGGATCCCAGAAAACAATCCAAAGATTTCAATTGTAAAATTTTAAATAAATTTTTTTTTTTTTTGTTTTTATATAATATTAAGTAACAAAATTACGTGTCTATGCTGTTAACCGTCAAGGAGTTCCTTCGTTCAGAGCCAATCCTGGGTGTAGAATCAGGTCAAGATTATCATAAAAGTGCATCGTCATCAGAACTGAACCAACATGTCAAATTTCCACTCCGTTGGATGAGAGGAAGCGGTATAAATTCAGTTTACAAGATTTGATTGACAAACAAACATTACAAGTTAAATAAAACCTTGTATAAACTGTTGAAGTAATTTTTTTTGTATAATAAATATTTAAGGCAAACCTTGAACACGGGCAGGACGTTTTAAATAAAAATATAAATAATTCAATACATATATATAATGTCCTCCAGACCGATTTCGGCCACGGCGTCCAATCTCAAGAGAGATTAGCCAACTGCGCAGGAGATATTGCACAAGTGTGTGCGCAAACACAGGTGCACTCTTTATTCCCTAACTCTCACAATCCGATGGAACGGCAATCCGATACGACCGGAAAGAGTTCAGGCGCAGGACCAAATAACATTATTTTTTAATTTATTATCATTAAGTGAAATCAATTATTTCCTATAATTCTTTTTATATTAGGTAAAGTAGGTACTAGCAGTTTGTTAAGTAATCTTTTATTTTTTAATAGTCATTTTACATGCACATGTTTTAAGTCAATATGAATCTTGATATCCATTTAGAATTTTAATAATTTCTAATGAGAATAATAGAGAGGAATCTTAATGGTTTTAATTACTATATTAATATTATCTTATTAAGTCTAATAAGTTGATGTTATTACTAATAATAAAATTAATATTTTTTATAAATTAAATTTTAAGCATTTAGTAACAAATGACTTTTTGTGATTTTCAAATGGGAACTTAATTGTTGGAATCCATTATTGTGTATTGTAGTCTTAAAACAATAGGAAAGTTTGCAAATATATCATTATTGTCAAAAGATCTAATTTCATTAATTATTAAATTTGTTGCAGTAGAAATTAATTCGGGAAGATTTAATCTGTCATTTAAAAAAGTAATCAACGTCTATGGATTCCAAAACGTACATCGTGTTTAAATTGGACATTCAAAAATCGAACCTCCAAATTGAAAGCAAATAAAACGTATCTGTTAAACAATTGACATGATTTTTTTTCAAAACAAACAACATCATAAATTCTACTATATTTGTTTATGTAAACAAAAAATATATATATTAACATGGCAAAGATACATAATTATATTTCATAATTTTTTATCATAATACACAGTTTCGCTAACATTATTATAACAAAAGGCAGTATAACCTAAACTATAATAACAGTTACGCGAAGGCTGTACCGCTATGCGCCTCACATAAATTTTATTGGCATTATCTGACCTACCCACAAGATTCACTGGGTGGAAATTTTAAGATATACGAATCTAATACGGTCAGCAAAATAACAATACAATAAAACAGCAATTTGTTAATAATTAGGATAAGTGAAACGATTATAAATTTTAGTTCAATAACAATGCCATATTTTTTTTTGAAAAACTTTTTTAAAATTTTGCTTTGATTAAATTAAAAAAATAAAAACTTTTATATTACTTACTGAACTTTAAAACAAGGAATTTATGAAATAATATATCTAATAAAATGTATCATAGATAAAATAAAATCATTAGAGAAAATCATCGTTTTCTTTAACACCACGAGATAAATAAGCAAGCAATTACTGGTGGTAGGGCTTTGTGCAAGCTCGTCTGTGTAGGTACCACCCACTCATCAGATATTCTACCGCAAAACAGCAATACTTGATATTGTTGTGTTCCGGTTTGAAGGGTGAGTGAGCCAGTGTAATTACAAGCACAAGGGACATAAAATCTTAGTTCCCAAGGTTGGTGGCGCATTGGCTATAAGCGATGGTTGAAATTTCTTACAATGCCAATGTCTAAGGGCGTTTGGTGACCACTTACCATCAGGTGGCCCATATGCTCGTCCACCTTCCTATTCTATATAAAAAAAATGAATTTTATTTATACCATATGAACCTACGACTATTATTATATTTTATTTGATTAATATGTTTCTAATCACGATACTTCAAAGACGAGATACCGATACGAGAGGTATTTAATATTTAGACGTAAAAAACCGATTTCAAAACAAGCCCCCAGAATATTCCGGGAATCACTAAGGAGGTCGATTGTAATACGAATTTCTCTGCCAACGGTACCCTTTTATTGGTTGAACTTCTAACAACGTCTTTGCGTTTAATCAAAGGAAATTTCCAATTAAATTGATTACCATCGGAGTCCTATCTACATTAATGTTCAACAAAATTGTTTTGCTCCTACGTTACATAATTTATACATATGTGTATAATTTATACGCTCCTGTATAAACTGGATTTGGTTTGAAATATACATATGTTTTATATAATACAACAATTTAACAAACACAATTATTTCTCATTTAAATCAATAATCTTCACGATAACGTATTTATTATGCCTTGTATACCGATAACCGATGAACATGGGTTCAAACCCGGGCAAGCACCACTGAATTTTCATGTGCTTAATTTCTGTTTATAATTCATCTCGTGATTTTCGGTGAAGGAAAACATCGTGAGGAAACCTTTATGTGTCTAATTTCATCGAAATTTTGCCACATGTGTATTCCACCTACCCGCATTGGAGCAGCGTGGTGGAATAAGCTCCTAAAGCTTCTCCTCAAAAAGGGTGAGAAGGCCTTAGCCCGGCAGTGGGACATTTACAGGCTGTTACTACTGTCAAAAATGCTAACAAATGCCATTAAATAAATAAAACTATTAACGAAGTCCACGAGTGGCTGAGTAGTAATTTATGCTTGAATTTGAAATAGACTAAATATAAGATATTAAGAAGTAAAAAAATGACATATAAATATAATACCGTGACATGTGCTAATGAATATATAGATCAGGTCTCTACAATATCGGTATTTTTTGGTTTTTGGGTATACATATATATGAATTTTGTGCTTGGTATCCCAATATTAATAATTTATGCAATGAAATTGTATTTTCCTTTAGAAGAATCTCTAGAATTATTGGTTGATGAGCAAGCTGGTGACGTGATATATTTATTTCTTTTATTCAAAATATGTAGGCAGACTGTCAAATGGGCTACCTGTTAGACAAAAGATATTGGCATTAAAAAAATTGATACCCCCCCCTTACATTGTCAATACGCCACCAACTAAGATGTTATATCACAATATGACTTCTATTATTTACGTCCTTTAACTTGGCAACTTCGCTATGACTGTTTTACACTGACTAACTCACCCTTCAAACTCACACAGAACGATATTACTGTTTGGCGATAAAATATGTGATTAGTGGGTGGTTCGTACCCAGACGAACTTGCAAAGCCCTACCACCGAGAAAAGCAAGAACCGTAACACCAAGTTTCCAGTGTGGTGTGGTGTGTCAGGTGAAGGTAAAGAGGATGCACTGTGTCATGTGTAGGCACATGTGCACTTGTGCATTATATATTTATATCTCTTGCGCAGTCGTTGAGCTACTGGGAAACGCCATTGTGATCATGGATGAAAGAGATTTGTTTACTTGCCGTGGGATTTCTTGCCATAGTATAGTGTGTAGTTATACTGTAATAGTTTAAGAGTTCGTCCGTGCATCAGATTATTTGATACGGATTCTATTCACTCCGATTAGAATTTTGTTTTAGCGTCACGTAATATTCTGCGTATGATAACTTCAGATTATTATAATTATTAACTTAATCATGGTCTCTATAAAAAATCTTTTAAATGTTGCTTTACTTTAAATGTAATAAAAGTGTTCAGAAATGCTACAGTATATAACTACATATAATATATAAAGTACGTATTTATGTAGCCGTATATATTATTATCATACGTAATGCGACTATTTGAGTGGATGTATACTATCCTTAAAGACATTTAAATCTGTTAGTGTTTTTTGGTACTATGATTGAGCAGGCGGGGAACAAATCCACGATTATTAAAATTAAACCGTAAAACCAAATGTATTAACAGCAATTAGCTCTCCTTAAAAATATAGATAAGACAAAATTAATGATTTATAAAAAAAATATAAAAACATACGTTTTATTTTTAAGTACTTATTTAATGGGTGAAATTAATGTAATTTAATTAAATTTATTTTTAATTTTAATTAAATAGCCTACTGACTATTAGTTTCTAGTAATATAACTAGAATTGTTAAATTAATTATTTATAAGTCAACATATTATGTTTTAAACAAAGAGCGCAATGAAAAATTTCACGTGTTGGAAACATCGAACACAAAGATACGCTGTGAATACCAACGAGCTGATAAAGTTAAGGGTACAATGGGAAATATATAAATGTAAATATAAATAACAAAATGAAATAATAATTATGATTTATAATAAAAAATATTCTGGATTTTTAAAGTAAATCAGAAGCCGTAGTAAGTCTTAATACCAAGTAACTTTTTTTTTGTTACATCTTGTAACAAGATAGTTGGTTCATTTTTTTATCTAAAATATATTCTAGACTAGAGAATCAGAATTTCTAATTTATTGGAGCTGGTAGCGTTCTTGCCAAAAGTATTTTTACTAAGCTATTGTCATTCGTACAGCTATGATTCCATTTTGTTCCGTTTATGTTCAATTCATGTAATATTTTTATATTATTGTAAGGATATCTTCGTTATAAAAAATAAAAGATTAGTAAAATTATCATTCATTAAATAATTAAATTTATATAATTGAAGGAGTTATTGAGTTCATGTTCAATAGGCATGTCGTGCCGGGACCGATATACGTCGAGGGGAAACCTCTCGAAGTTGTTAGTGAAAATTATAAAGTTGTTGGTAGGAACAACTTCGAGAAGGAAGCTGATCGAAGAATTCGCTTGGGATGGGCAGCATTTGGCAACCTTTGTCAAGTCCTCAAGTCGTCTATACCGCAATGTTTGAAGACGAAAGTCTTCAACCAATGCGTCTTACCTGCCATGACATACGGTGCCGAAGCGTGGACTAACTGCGGGACTAGTCCACAAATTTAAAGTCGCTCAGCGTGCTATGGAGTGAGCTATGCTCGGAGTATCTTTGAAGGATAAGATCAGAAATGAGATTATCCGGAAAAGAACCGGAGTCACCGACACAGTTTGCAAAATTAGCAGGCTGAAGTGGCAGTGGGCTGGTCACGTATGTCGTAGGACCGATGGCCGTTGGAGCAGACGAGTCCTAGAGTGGAGACCGCGGCTCGGCAAGCGCAGCGTAGGGCTCCCTCCAGCCAGGTGGACCGATGACCTTAAGAAGGTGGCGGGCACCAACTGGATGGGGAAGGCGGAGGACAGGGAGCTTTGGCGCACCTTGGGAGAGGCCTATGTTCAGCAGTGGACAATGATTGGCTGTTGATTGATTGATGATATATATATAATTGAAGGAGTACATATATTTTAAACTTTATTCAACTTTGTAATGTACTCGTAAGTGTGTATCCTTTGTTGGAGATTCTAAATAAATAACGTAATTAATTAATAAATTAACACTTAACTTGGAAACATGTTTACTGTAACGAAATAAATTTTGATTTATTATTTTAATTTCATTTTTAATAATATTTTATTATTTACTTTTAATATTGTATATATTTGAAAAAATTTTAAATTTATTATTTAATTAATAAATAATAAATCTTTTTAAAACAATAACGTAGTGTCATATTAATTACAAATTTTTATTTGTTACATGAAAAACCTTCATAACATTAGACATCTTCTTAAAATACAAATAATATGATATCAGTTACCCTTTCAATATAAAAATATTCTTTTTTAATTTAAACGTATTCTTGACATCGCGAGTGTGTCTCAAGCATTACAATACAAGCTGCCGGACCCGGAAAAAACCCCGGAAGACGAAACGGACGAACATAAGCGTCACAGTATCTCATTTCACCTTTCCCTTGCGTTTATTAAAATTAGAACTATCGTACATTGTTCATAGAGTTTTCTAGAAAAATATAAATACGAACATGGAAAAATTATAAATATGCAGTTTGTTACACAGAAAAGATTTTCTTTTTTTAAATTTTTATTCAAGTATTATGTTTACAGCCGAACAGACGGCTGCACATCCAAAATGGCTTAAATATATTTTATATTAGTCATATGTTTTTTATTTTATCTTGAAAAAATGTTTCTTTAAAAAAATTACAATAATAAAATACTAATATTAAAAGTTATACTTTCTAATTAATTAATACTTATGAGTACCTACATGTAATAAAAATATTATCACATTTTTAATGAAATTTAAAGCCAATAATATGTTCCTTTTAATATATAAGAATTAGAATGATATTATTATATAAATGATATTATAATATTATCGAAGTTATTTCGTGGTCTCTCTTACAATTGTTTGCAAGTGCTTACAATTTTAGATAATAAGTTGAAAATAAACCTGTACTTTTAAGCTAATTTCTTTAAGTCGATAAAGTAGCAAATCTAAATTACATTATATAATAATGCAAAATACTTTGTTTACAACTATTAAATATTAATACGCAATTATAAAACAATTTGTTATTTATTAGTAATTTTTACTACAGTCTGTAGCATCATTATCATCATCATATCAAATGGAGGACAAACACTGCTGGCCTCCCTGACCGGTCTTGCTGCCTGCATCCAGCAGCTTCACGCGAATCTCACAAGATCGTCTGTCCACCTACGTACGTCTGGTGGTGTTATTATAACATTTACTTTAAAATTTAAATAAAGATTATAAGTTTTTTTAATTAAAATCAAATTCAATGATTTTTATATAGAATAGGAAAGCGGTCGAAACTATGGGCCACCCTTCAAACCGGACCACAACAATACCAAGTACTGCTGTTTTGCGGTAGAATATCTGATGAGTGGGTGGTACCTACCCAGACGAGCTTGCACAAAGCCCTACCACCCGTAAAAATTAAAATTATTATAACTAATATTATTATTAATAAATGTTCAAGTTTCATTTACGTTAAAATTTAATTAAAGATTATAATTTCTTTTGAAATATAAACAAATTCAACGAATAATAACAAGAATTATACTCTAAATAATCTTAGTTACAATACCAATTTATTATTATTTACTTATTGTAAATCTACACAAAGTACTCGCTTATCAATAGTATTGATATATAAAAAAACAGTGAAACTGTGAAGCGAAGTTACTTTTATAAATATATATTTAGTATTGGTTTAGTATTTAGGCATTACAAAAAACGTCCTCACTTATTATATATAAGTGTATATATAACGATGACAAATCCACCCCAACACTTTAAAGGTATTTCGCCTTCCGAGATCAATGAACGCGTTGAACCGTAAAACCAATCAAGAATTCAAACAGCCATTAATAATGTCCGTAACAATTAAACCAACACACGTTGGATGTCCTCTTGACTGATTTCGAACACGGCGGCCATTCTCGAGAAAGACAAACTGTACAGTACATCTATACGAATATTATAAATGCGAAAGTATCTCTGTGTGGCTGGTAAGCTTTCACGGCTAGAACACTGAACCGATTTTGATGAAATTTGCTATGAAGCTTAAACCCCGAAGAAGGACGTAGACCACTTTCTTATAACAAACACTTCCGCCGCGGGGCGAACACTGGTAATATATCGTATAACAAGTCTATTCCTCACTTTCATAATTCGATGGGATGGCAATCCGACACGTCAGAGTTTAGCTGCGTGACCTTTTTTCATGCTTCCGAAGCTGTTACTTGGAGAGTTAAAATATCTCGATGTAAATCATTCTCTGTTATCAATCTGGCCCCAAGTTTGAACCCAGGATTCTTGGTTGTATATATTATAAGCGACTTGACCAATGCGATCATACGTGTTAAATGCCGTTTTTACATTTGTATGTCCACTCTATGTTCCATCTCTTTTAAAACTTTGCTCTTTCGTATATAAATAACTCAGTTATTACGAACCCCCTTAACGCCTCCCCGGGGGTTAACAGGAACTTTTACGTTTTACGCACCTTTTACAACATTAATTATGGTAAATTTTAAAAATTTATGCAACGTTAAAAGAAACGTTCATTCACATTTCTTAACAAAGATACTTAAAACGAAACTTGAATTTTTTTATATAGTTTAACTTTAAGCAATAATATATAACAATTACTTATTGATTATCTATTTAAAAACCACTTAGACATTAATCACCCTAAAAAATTGTATTTTTTTCAAATCTCATAATGGCTTGGCAATATAATAATTAGGCTGAAAGCGATGATATCTTTTCCAATGTATTTATTTGGATCGCTAACAGTTGTCCATAACACACATTCAAATCACTTTTTACATTAGCTTAAAACTATCTATGCACAACCGATTACAGGAGAACACACCATTCCCAAACAAATACAAAATATACAAATAAAAAATAAAATAAAAACATAAAATAAAAATATTTAAATACAGCACAATAACAAAAACAATATATAATAAACAATAGAATAAGCTCCAAAACCTTCTCCTCAAAAGGGAGAGGAGGCCTTAGCCCAGCAGTGGGACATTAACAGGCTGTTACTGTACTGTTACTGTAACAAAAACAAAAGGTAGTAACTAATTTAATTTTTAAACAAACTTAATTTAATGTATGCTATTATATTATTATTATTTTTTGTATATTTTTTTTATATCTCCCTTTTAAGTTACCCACTTAACTGTCACGCGGGCGATGACCAAGCGTGATACGTTTGTTAAATATTAAATTGACAATGGTGATGTGAGGAACTTTCGTGTAAGACGTGTGGTGTTCAGTATGACTGCTTTTTGTAAAAGTGCGAGAGTGGACTTGGACATTTGGAGAATATTGAGATTAGTCTTGAGTGTTTTTGGGATAACGCCTGTACTGGAGAGAATGATTGGTAAAATTTTCACTGTGTTTATTGACCATTGTTTTTTAATTTCATTTGCCAATTCTATGTATTTTATTATTTTTTCATTGTGTGTACTGAGTAGGTTGTGTGTATTACATACTGCAATATCGACTATATAAACTATTTTGTTGTTTTTGTCTACCACTGTTATATCCGGTCTATTGTAATGTATGGTTTGGTCGGTGGTGATCGTTCGATCCCAATAGATTTTATAATAATTATTTTCTAGAACTTTACAGGGTTGGTATTTACAGTAAGCTACTTTATTTGTTATGAATTTATATTGATGGGCTAAGTTTTGGTGAATTATTGCTGCTACTTGGTCATGCCTGTGCTTATAATTTGGACGATTGACTTGCAAGCACCGGTTATGTGTTGAATCGTTTCTGAACTGCTTTGGCAACGTCTACATAAATCAGTCGGTAAATTAGCTGTGCGAATAATATGTTTCTGATAGTTTCGGGTGTCTATTACTTGATCTTGTATGGCTATCATAAAAGCCTCTGTCTCGGGGAATAACTCACCACGCCGCAGCCACTCATTCGACGCTTCCATATCGACATGTCTTTGGCTCAAGTCGGCTCGATGTCTTCCATGCAATGACTTTTGTGACCACATACTAATTTTTTGTTCTTTATTAATTATTTGTTGACTTGATTGTTTATTTCTATTATGTAGGTTAAGTGGAGTGATTTTTTTTTAACTTTCAGTTATGTATTTATGGATTGGAGTACTTTCTGCCTTATCATGAAAGTACTTTCTCAGCTTAGCTATGAGACTATTGTGCAAATTATGTATATCAATGAAACCTCTTCCTCCTTTACCGCGTGGTAGTGTGAGTCTCTGTATACAACTTTTGGGGTGATGTTTCCTGTGTGTGGTCATATGTGTGTTTATTATTCGCTGTAGTTTTTGTAGATCAGTTTTAGACCAATTTATAATTTCGATTATTATTATTATTTATATAAACTCACGAATCTTTATATAATATATAGAAAACTTTATCTTTTTTTTATTTAACAGTGACATTTGAACGTTGTCTTTAATCATCTGTCACAAAATAATTACTACTTTACATATAAATGATAACATGTACAAAGTATGTTCGTTGCCTTGCTATAAGTTTTTTTTTTAATTTTGATCAGTCAGATTTGCAAGTTCATGTCACTGAAGTTATGATACCTTTGCCTTTCGAAACTGACAGTAAAAAAAATCAACCTTAAATTTTTTTTACATTCAATTCAATCGAATTGAATTTAACAGAACATCGGTTCGGAATATGAGTTCAACAAGAAATAGCAAGAAACTCGGTACTCTTTTTCTCAAATGAAATCCACAGTCAATTATTATAAAAAATATAATTTATACGTTCTGTAAGAAAATCAACGAGTACACTCCATACTTTTATATCTATATTATTATATTCTTAATATATCACGGTATAAAACCGTATGTAGTAATGTTAAAGACATCCGGGATATTTTATTATAGAATCGATTACTATGCCAATTATTTTTTTATTGTGTTTATTAAAGCTGAAACATTGTGTTATAAGTTTAACCGTATATATATATTATATATTAAAAATTATATAATTATTGTCAACATATCGTGTGTAATGTTATTCTAATCTATTAAAAATGAGCCCATTGTATTTCTTATGTAGGTATAAGTGGGTTACTAACATTTATAAAATTATATAATGTTATGAATTATTATGATGAAGTCGTGTCCAAAAAACGCCCAATACTCAATGAACACTTCATTCCGAAAAAACCGATAAACAAAAAGATTACCGAAGAATAAATCCATAAAATAAAAAAATCAAGTCATCCCTCACCCATTTCACGCTTTTTCCCGCTATCCGCAAACGGGACAGCGTCGAATATAAATGCCTTTTTAAGTGTCCCGTGGCATTTTTTCCCCGGGACTCTGCGGAAGGCTAACAGATTTTTTTCCGTGTCCCGACGCGGGTTATTACAGTGATTAATTCACTGACTCGACCGCTTGCTAACACATTTTTTTTCATCCTTTTTTAAACCGTACCGTAATTTGTCTGGCGATTTACTGATGAGCCCTGCCTTCGTAGTTCACTTTTTGTTTGGCTAATTTGCGTTTTAACGCCGTACCTGTTGAATGCTGACAGAATGGTTTTTTTATTGCCAATCAAGTGTTGTACAGGGGATGCAGATTTAATCTAAATTGTAGAAAAAATATGGATACTCAATTTTGCGTTTTGAATATATTTTTATCTGGAATATTTTATTGTAAATTAAAAAAAAACACAAATAAATAACAGTATTCTCATAATTATAACTACGCTACAAATAAAACAATTTATTGTCACAGCTTGTACTTACTAAATAAAAATAATACATGAAGATTGGTTGTTGTTTTTCCTAATTCACAATAGAAGTCTGGATTAAAGAATTGCACAATCAAATTAAAACTATTAGATCAGGTTAGATTATTTTTAAGGGAAGTTTATATCGAATATTGACTGATAATAATTTGTGATGAAATATAATTCGAAATATTGCAATTAATTTCATAATATTTTTTATAGCAAGTCAAAAATTCGTGAATACTCCTTTTTATTCCTTTTGGTGAACATATTTTAATGGGCGATTATTATAAGTATCTAAAATATTTTATTAAAAAGAAAACAATGATAATCTGTTATGTCAATTTGGCAAAGATTTTGTTTGAAATAATAACACATTCACGCCCTTACGTTGCTAAAAGTTGCTTAGAGGTTTTTTTCTAAAACACTTTCGCTCTTTCTATCATTATTGGTTTGACATTCGAAATAAGAAGACACAGCATTGTTTAACTAATCTTCTGCTAAGCAACGTTTATAAGTACATAAATGTACATATCGGATGTAAATCAAAAATTTATAGATATTTTTTTTATTTTCACAATCGCATTAGACATATATATTTTAATGCCATAGTTCTATTTTCTATTGTTACTATTGAAATAGATAGAAAGAAGCTAAAACTAAAAATATTAATTTTAACTAAAATTGAATTCTTTCAATGTGATAGCCGTTATTTACAATATTTCTATTTTTTTTGTTATAATAAGCACCTAGCGACATCTAACATTGAATAGCATGAAACTGAAATTAAAAAAAACATGGTTTTAAAAAAATATATATTTCAAATCATCATCGAAAATTTATAAAATAGCAAATGATTCACAATCGAATACTATTGAAGGTTATAAAATAAAAAAATCAAATTGTCAATTTATGAGTTTTTCACTATTGGTAACTAGATGGCGCTAATTTTAGCGCCATCTAGTTACCAATAGTGAAAAACTCTATTTAGAGTTACAGTAATTCAGCAACAGATGGCGCACAATAATACCTTGGTTTCTATTCCATAAGAGATGGCGTTAAACATTTTGCTACGTATCACTAGATGTCACTTATTATTTCAACTATTGAATAATAGATGACACTTTTCTGTGATGTTAGAGTTCCTTAAAATATGTAGTTAAAATTACCACAGAATAAGCTTCCCAACAGTTACCATTGTCGTTAGACAACTTGATTTTAAATTAATATAATATATATGCAGATATGTAAATCAATTGCGGATACATTTAAAAATCTTTAAATTACTATATCTTTCTTTTTAACCATCGTCAAAGCACCACTGACCTTAGATACTAAGAAGTTAGTCCCTAGTGCCAATAGTTATTCACACCGAAACACAATAATACTAAAGATTGCTGATAAAAGTAAGTGACAAGTAGCCAGTTCTTAATTTCATTCGAAAATAATACTATTAATCGTATGTCAATCACATTATTTACTTTCGAATTATTAAAAATTTAGAATACATCATGGGAATTTGTTAATTACAGTTACGATTAAATATTAGTTGTAATAATCGATTTAAACAAAAATCTGATTGATAAAGCATCTAATTGATAAAAGTTGAATTATAATTCGACTTTATTTATGTTTGGTTTAACTTATTTGGTAAACAATGCGGTGTCTTGTTCTTTCGAATGTCAAATCAATGATAACAGAAAGAGAGAAATCTCTGTTTCACTAAATAATCCTTAAACAACGTTTATAAGTAAGCCTGATGATTCTTACACAAAATGTTTACTTCTATATATTAACGCTAATTATACTACACGCTACACAGTACGTATACATCTTTTGACATATTTGAACAAATCATTTGTTTACATAGGCTGGAGGTTGTGTCATAAAACTGGCCGTTTATATTAAATTTGGCGTACATCTCTTATACTATTGCTTACATGAAAGTAAATAGCAGCCTGTAAATATCCCACTGCTGAGCTAATGGTCTTTTCTCCCTTTAAGGAGCAGGTTTTCTCACGATATTATCCTTCACCGCGGAACACGAGATGAATTATGAACACAAATTAAGCACATGAAAATTCTAAAGCGCTTGTCGGGTTTGAACTGGCAAACGTCGGGTAAGATTCATGTTCCACTGAGCCTTCTCTGCTCAATATACAACTAAGCAACTTAATACTTGTCATTTACACTTTTTTTTCGATTTTTCACGACTCCGTTATATTGTTATATTAAATTTATTATGTTCATCTCATATATTTTATTAACCTAACAAATTTTAAGCCACGAGATCTACGTGCTCTATCAACTGAGTCATCTAATGAGCCTGAAATGCTATTTCTATTTATGATTAACTGTAGGTAAAATTAATATTAAAATATTTTCATTCATGTTTTCATAAACACTTCCGAGTATTGCATCCTACATAAAATTCACAGAAACTACGCCCCACACTTTCAATGATTACTGTTTATTTCTGAGTTTGTGATTTTCTCGGAATATTCTTCGAGATATAATAATTGAAATTTAATATTCAATGCGACATTAAATGCGATTAATTATCGCCTGCAATACTGAACGTACCGAGTATAAAAATCCCATTATCACATTCGCTTTAAGATAACCCTTGCGATGTTATAGATGAAAAAACGCAGGTCGAATGGACCGCGCTATTGTTATTCAGATTAATGGCTCCTTATTACGCCCTACGGGTGAGACCGTTACGATAATGTTTGTCTTTCATTGTTTAGTGTTGAATGGGACAGAACCTGAGATGTTTTAACATCTTTGTGCGTCATACTAATAATATTAACGAAATGTGTCCGTTAGTACATCGTATACAGTTTAAAAGATACCGTTTATTTAATTCACTATTTTTTATGTAATATATAGAACGGGCAAATGGGTCGCCTGATGGTAAGTGGTCACCACTGATAATAGATATTGACGATGTAAGAAGTATTAACCATCCCGTACATCGCCAATGCGCCACCAATCTTGGGAACTAAGATGTTATGTCTCTTGTGCCGGTAGTTACATTGGCTTCAACCACAATATTACGTATTGCTGTTTGGTGATAAATATATATGATGAGTGGGTGGTACCTACCCACGCGGGCTTGCCCAATACCCTACCAAGTAAAACTGAAAAGCTTCTAATGAAACAATATAAATAGATTAGATTTTTGGGATAAAATATATCACAAATCACTCTTCATACTATGAGATATATATATAAGCAAAAAAGCATTGCGTTCCGTTCTGTTGCTGACCAATATCGACCTTGATAACCTGAATTTGAATATAATTGGAGACCTGACAACAGTAGACATATTATAATTCACAAATGTGTGCTCAGAAACAATTCCTCAATTCTCATTATGCGATGAACCAAAAACACTGTTACAAACGCTAATAGTTCAGGCGCGCATTAACGGCAGTAAAAGTAAGTACTGCCTACTCCTAAATTCCGAACTGCTATTGAGAAAAAAAACCCTAGGATTGAACCGAGAACCTCGGGTTCTCAAACCTTAAAAGTTTGTCACTATTCTAACGGGATAGGACGTTGAACAAACCGTACAATCAATAATCAGATTTTACTATATATAATACTAATTAATAAAATATATGTAGAGTTATACTGGAAAATATGAATTTGTTAGTGTAAAATAAAATAAATAACAAAGTATATTTAATTCATTTGGTACATATACTAAAGTATAACTACTATACCATACTATATTATGCTAGTGTCCTCATATTATACTAGTCATAGTAAGTTAGTGGTACTACAGAAAATATAAACTTCCAAGTGTCCATTATAGTGTATAAATTCGAATGCTGAAATGACTGTAAAATAAAATATATTATACAATTATATACATATTGAAAAGTTAGTACTTAAGATGGAAAAGCGAATCTAATTGTACACATTATGTAACCGTTCTCAAGTAAGTGACTATGATATGTCTTATTGAGAATAAATATCTTTAAACCTAAAACGTTTAACTGCAACAGTAATTTTAAACACGTTCTACGCCGTAGACGTGTAGCACAGAAATCTATGTAGACGTAATTTTTTTTTAATTATTATACATTAAATAAATTAACAAATAATAATAGAGAATAATTTATAAATTATTTAATTATAATTTCAATTACAAAATAAATAAGCATCAAATCTACTTAGCAAAATATATTTTAATTTTCAATTTGTAATTTAATTGAACTTTTACAAAATATTTCATAAGTTTCAAATTCAAAACTCAATACTTCCATATTCCAAATCGGTCAAACGGGGTCAAAGCTACCCTGCGTCCACGAGGTGTCAAATAGAGACATGTGCTACCCTTGTGAGAACCGGTTACACCGGAATGCAAATTCGTCCTTTGTAGTGTGGACAATTCTTTATTTTTAATTGTTGTTTTTTTTTAATCCGCTGTCTTGCGGCTTCTCTGTTATCGACTATCGATATTTAATTAGCTGTGGTATATATTTATTAATAACATTTGTAGTGATATTACGATATTCAATTTAATATTCGAAGGCTTATACCATATAATATTTATCATTGGATTTCTAAATGTTTTCAATAAATATATAATGTTTATTATTTTAGCCTATTTTTTATATATTATATTATGTATATTACACATATTTTATTTACTCATATATAATAATTATAAGTAGTACTGTAATATTTAATTTCGAAATATAGTTAAAAACATCGACAGAAATTTTATCGACACGAACATCACTAAAAACCGTCGAAACCGGTCAGGTCAGTTTCGCAACAACAATAGAGAACCCAATGGTTACTTAAATAGGTCCAAATATTATAATGAAATCCGGTATTATTAGAAATCGCCTAACCCTTTGCTAAAGGTGATTCTATTGTCCAGTTTAGCCCTTAACTGTCTTTTGTCGGTCCCCCAGCAAGATAACTGGTAAGACAACTTTTGACCCCATATCGCTTTGAAGGGTTAAGTCAGTTGCATTTTGACCATGTCGTAGTATCCTTGTTGCTGTGTACAGGAACTAAATCAAACTAAATTGTTAAATTAAAAGTTAAAATATTGGATAATTCAATCAAAAAGGTAAGTGATTTGTTTTTATTGAAGTCAAATTTATTCGGGCGTTATTAAAGGATAATACGAGTTGTAATTGTAATAAATGATGTAACGTTTGCGTGAAACGATTAACAACAATTGTTATTTAAATAAATTCACAAAACAATCCTAACATATTGAACACGCCGGCTAATTTAAATGAACATCGTTATCTACCGCCAATTTAATTTTAGAACAACGCGTCAAATTAAACAAATGTACGTTACGTCAACCCGTTCATAACGATTAAATTTAAAATTGGAACATTAGCCTTGAAAAACTTTTTTTAAAATTAAAATTTTATTAAAAACAAAATATATTCAACTCATTGGCTACGCTTGGGAAGTGAAAAAGGGTAAGATTAAAAATACGATTCGGTTTTTTATCAAAGTCACCACCCTCGCTATCGATTATATTTTTAAGGGTGGCCGTCATTGGTTCGCATTTTTGTTCGAATTTCTAAAGCTTTTTCTTGTGGGCGTCTTGGGGTGGGGGTGGCGTGGAGCGGGCGATGGCGTTCCTTAAAAATAAAGAACCCTTTATACTTAATATTACTCATTTTGAAGCGAAAATTCGTATTTATTCAATGGCTTTTATGATATTTTGTGCTTTTATATAGTTATCGCGTCATTGATGTAAAGAAACGTTTAGAAAGAAAATTCATCTACTCAAAAATAAAATACTTTGATAGCGTCATTTTAAAAAGGAAATATCACCATGATTTTATTTAAATTTTTGTTCTAAGCATTTTATATATTTTCGAAGTCGCACAACTTTTTTAGAAATTAATATGAATATTGATCATACTTACGTAGATTAAATAGCTATTAAATAAGTTTAAAATAATTAAGTAGAACATTTTGCCTTCGTCGCTTATTATATTACGCAAACACTTAGTACTTAAGACTATTTTTTTAGACTATAATTAATAGCTTACCAATAGAACGATTAAACATTTAATAAAAGTTAATAAATATATAAGATTAAACAGTTGATACAATAGATACTTTTTATTGATTCTCACGAGATAAAATATTTAATTGTTAATATTCAATTGAAAAAAAGATTCTTAAATTATAAATAAAGCTACCAGCCTTTCGAATGTAGATTCTACAGAGAGGAAATGACGAGAAACTCAATAGTTGACTAGCAATAATTTACAGTTTTATGTATAGTATCGGCCTTACTCATAAACTTTGCTTAACCGATGTTTGGTTAAGCACTGTTTTCGCTCATTCTGTCATTATTGATTTGTCATTCGAAAGAAAAAGACACAGTATTGCTTAATTAATCACCCGCTAAACAACCTTTTTAAGTAAGGCCGTTAGTTTTATATTTTTAAAAAGAGAATAACTAATTTTCGCGCGTTATTTTCGGTGCAATCTACATTTGAAACTTATGACGGTTTTACACTGTAATCTTGTAAAATGTTGATTCGAAAGTGAATGCTTATGAGAGATAATTTGAAAAAAGAATAATTTTTAACATTGTTGTTTCTCACTGAGGGACTTTTTGAAGTATATATCAGGAAAGTCCAATCCAAGTGGCGAGCGAAGAATTCAATACAATTATAATGTGTACTTACTAGTGCACGCCCTGTGGTCGAAATTCGATCATAATAACTATTGAAAATTTCAGTGGAATTTGAATTTCGAACATTTTTTTATAATATTAAAAATGGAATATTACTAATAAGGTCGTTAATAACTACCAAACAAGAAAAAAGAAAATCATTTAACAAACAGAGGAGAATGCACTGAACTGTTATATCTTTGCCTTTCAATACAATATTTATATTTTATAGTCATATATTCTCAATATGTGTACAAATAACTAAATATAAAAGTCGATAGCACACCAAAACAGACCACACTTCGTGATTAAAAAATCAAGGCTGGATTTCACAGCCACGTTTATATGTAACGTTTGATTGCAACATTTCTTTCTCAACAAGTTCCAAGCTGCGCGTGCTATATTATTTTCTTATAATAGTAGTTAACCTTAATTATTTTAAAATTCGAATATAAAAAACACATCCTTAAATCCTTTGTTCGTTAAGGAAGGGTTCTGTTAAAACTTTGTAATGACAAATATAATTACAAGTAAACTCGAGGGCGACGAGAAAAACTTGCGAGATTAAAACGGAATTGATTTTATTTGCAAAAGAACACGATTTTTTAATTAAGGAGTATTTCTAATGATACGCGTTTTATCGTTAAAGATGTTCGTTTTTTTTATATATGTAAATATATTTTTTCTGAAAAGTATGGACTTAGACTCTATGGATTTTTCTTGTATGTCCAACTATATTTGCGACAATTTGAAAATGTCCATAAAAACAGACACCGCGGTGTTTGAGGAGCTGACCAAATCTAGGGTTGCTTAATTACATCTTATTTCATGCATCGTTCGCGGCATACCCAGTTGTCATTGTGTTTTGTATTAGTAATTAAAATAAGTGCTAAATCGTTTCTTAATTAATCTATATACATATATTATTTACAATTAAATCAATGAACATGTACTGTGCCATTAAATATTAAAAAAAAAACAATAAAAATATAATTCGAAAAGGCGACTGAAATAAAAAAGATAAATTAATTTATTTAAAAAAGTGCGGCCTGAATGCTTAAAACTTTTGTGACTTAATAACTAAAAATTATTACCTATACCGTAGCCTTATTAGTAGTATCTAGTATGTTTCATTCTTTATCTAACTTGTTTTATGATAATTTCAACCGGTCGTTCGGTTTTATTAAGACTCAAAATGTTATCTTATTAAATTAAATATTATAAAAAAAAATTGTAGTCCAATTAAAAGTACATTTGAATAAAATGATTTAGGAATAAAATTAAGTCAAAATCTTTACATAATATAAGTAAAATATTCATCTAACGCTTATTGATTGTCAACATCATCTTGGAATTAAAGCGCAGGGCTAGACAAGATTCATACAAGATAATATCGCATTCGTCTAAATTGTAATATAACAATTGTTGACCACATTATAAATCGAATACCTACATGTAATGTCCTTATATTTTGACCATTTCTACAAATTCGACAATCGCTAAGTGATTTTCTCTAGGCCAAGATTATTGAAATATAATATGTTTTCAAATATAACAAGTCAATAATCCTAAGTATGTCACGGGGTATATTTTTCACTCTGACACGTCGTTCGGGCTCGCGGCGAAAACTTTGAGAGCCAATTTGCTCTTTAAGTGTGCTCATTTGTCTAAAAACATCGCAAACCGCTCTGGGCTTATAATGTGAACAATAAATTTTCAAACCTACAAACAATTCTTATTTTTTTTATAAGTGATATAATTATTTGGAATGAGTGGGTTTTTTAAAGTAGTTCTTAGTTTGGTGTAGGTTATTTTTATTTTTTAAAACCTTAACCGTTAAAATAAATTTAAAAACATATATATGTGTATGTTTTAAAATTTAATATAATATATAATCAAATAAATATGGGCATGTTCGTAAATCGAAATTAAATATAAAATTGAAAAATATAAAAAAAATTCTTGATTGAGAAATTGTCAAGTTCCTTTGTCTTAGTTCTATCTAAAAAAATAAAAGACCGCCATTTTGAAATACGACGCGATTAGAAACGAAAATTTCGCGATAGCAAGAAACGAAGGAAAAATATTTAATACCGAGGGAGAGGCGATCCCTCCTTGGACGCCCTCAGGGCCTTAGGTACTTTTTTGACGCCCACTAGCCCTTTTTTCGAAGGGGGAATTTTGCAATTTAAATTTTATCTCTTCGTAATGAGTCTCTGGATTTTACTGGATTCAAATTTGTAAGGAACGAAGAAATAAAATATGTCCTTAATCTTTATAATACTTCTTTTATGCGGGTTGAGTTTACAAAGTATCTTTTTTAAAGATACAAATGTCACTCTTATATATGTACTTTTATATAAAATATTTTATGTTAAAATATATTTGTATAACTGCATGTCCAAACTGTTCAATAAACAAATTTATATGTCAAAATTTTGGTTGTACTTCGTATTTTATTATGTCTAAGAATTATTTCGATTAAGGATATATTTAATTCCCAAATCAAACTTAAAATAATACAAATCATTATATCTTGTTTTTTCATTTTTGATACATGAATTTTATCTTTACGTTGACGTTTCGTTGAATAACATTTTTTTTAAATTGCCTCGTTTCCAACTTTCTTAATAAGCTAAGCTTTATTTTGAAAAAAGAACAAAATAGCTCCATAAATTACAAAAATAAAAGCGTAGCTGTTTCTCATTCATTATATCCAATTGGTAGCAAGGGGTTCGCAATCAAGGTATAATTTTCTTTGCATTTCTTCCCGGACGCACCCTTCTTCGATTACAGATAAATAAATTCACGGGTAAAGAGTCAACAGACAAATAATTATTTATTTTAAATAAAATAAACAATAATATAATTATTTTCTAATTTAAAAAATTATTAATTTCCAATTGCATTCGCAATAACTAATAAGATTCACATAAAATTTTTATAAGTTTTTTTAAGAAAACTGTAACTGTAAAATTTGAGTATATATAATATGATGTGCATAGATTATAAAATAGTTCATTATTTTTTCATAATCTCAAATATTGTAGAATAAAATAATCAATACTTAAAAATAGATTTTTGAAATACAATTTAACTGTAAAAAAAACTAATATATAATTCTAAAATTCCCATAAAAGTAGGATTTATATTTGTATACTTATAACCAAATTATATATATACATAATATAATAAAAACTAATAAGAAACAACATTTTGTCTGTACTTAGCGTTAGGAGACGTGGGATGAGTATAAATCCAGTCGGAAGCTGTCTCCGTGTAGATTAACAGGATTGTACCAGTGACTTAGTATAAATAACATTGATCTCAACGACATTGTGTTGTTATTTTTTTAAATTTATAACATGTAAAAGCTCTTTGGTTATGATGAACAATATTCGAAATTTATTTCAATACAAACTTTACCACAATAAACAAAACTACGAAAAAAACTACTTTACCTTCGAAAATCAAAAAAAAATAAATGAGAAAAAAATTAGACCCATTTATCCAGAAACGTCATGACAGAGTGAAAATTAAAAAGTTAAGCTTTCAACCAAAATGGCGGCGGGAATAGTTGGCAATTCGAGAGGGAAAGTGTTCGAAACTTTTTAATTTGCGAACGTCCATGTTCGAAAGTCGAATTTTTCACCGCCAGCTTCGAACGCTCGAAGCGCGGAATAGTTTAATAGAATATATTTCAAGTTTATGTACTCGTCTTTAACTTTTTAAACTGAATGAACGGAAATTTATTTTCGAAAAAGAATTGGTAATTTAAAAACTAATAATAAGCAGAGAAGGTACAATGATTTTAAGAAATGTCAAAAAGAACCATATGTATAGTTGTTGCAGTATTTATTTATCAATTTACTTTGAAAAGAAGAAGTAACTCTCACGCGTAAATAGATAATGAGATTATACTTTCATAGACACTATGTGCCATCCGGCAATACATCCTGTCTTACCGGAAGACCGCTATTACCTCACTTCCGAACGTGGAACGGGAACTTTCGAATTAATATGATTTTTACAAGCAGTTATATTTAGACTAGTATATAAATTCAATGTCTGATGCAATAAAATTGAATTACCCAATTGTATTAAACGTATAAATATATTTTTTTAAATAGTTTATTTTAACATATCCTATAAATACCACCATCATTATACCGTAAATATTCATTTAATATTAAATAGTATTATATATATCTTAATTTAGAATGTTACTTAAATAAAAGATACGAATAAATTAATTATTTTATTTTTAAATGATTTTATCAAAAATGGAATTAATTGCCCTTAAGTGTCCAATATTTTTTTTTAACTAAATAAGAAAAAAAATATATAAAGAAAAACGTCTTAAGCTCAAAGCAATTATTCTTGGAAACGACGCAAAAAAAGTAGAGGATTTCGAAGGATTGGGCCAATTTAGATTTATTTTTCTCCCCCCGAGAAAGTTTGCCACCCGAGGGGAGAGGTCTGATGGATACTGCTAATTACCTTTATTTGAATATTTTTCCATTAATGTATAAAATATAAAAGAGGTTTACTTAAGTTTATTTTACGCATTACACGAAATATTGACATACATAATTACCTATAGTAATATTATAAATGCGAAGTAACTCTGTCTGTTGCACTTTCACGGCCAAAACGCAAAACCGATTTAAATGAAATTTGATACGCAGCAAGCTTGAACCTCAAAGATGGGCATACCATACTATAAATGATACATGAATTACATGAGACCGAAAAATATAATATTGAATTTTTTATGTACAAGTAAGCCAAAATAAATATGTACCTATACTATTTATATATATATATATATTTTTCATTGAATAATTTACAATTTATTAAACATCACTTATACATATAAAATACATTCTATGTTAAAAACTCAATTAGTCAATACAATAGTAATCAAAACTTACACAATTATTATTATTACAAAAGATAACTATGTCAATTTTTTTTAATCAAATTTAAAATAGTTTCTCCCGATTTCCACCCGACGCATTTATATAAATTATATTAATTCGACGCAAGTTCGATTTACAATAAAGAAATATATTATTTGTTACAAACGAGAAAAAGAGATGAAACATACGATTTAATGATTATACTAAAATATA
Source organism: Nymphalis io (assembly GCF_905147045.1). Taxonomy (NCBI): domain Eukaryota; kingdom Metazoa; phylum Arthropoda; class Insecta; order Lepidoptera; family Nymphalidae; genus Nymphalis; species Nymphalis io. Next base: position 3,326,416 of record NC_065911.1, read on the forward strand.
TTTATTGCATATTTAAATGAATATTTTACATTTACAACCCAATATCTAATTATTACACAAAGCATTTCACTCACAATAACAATATATTATAATAACAATTCGCATAAAAAAACTTAATTAAATTATTTATTAAAAAAAACAATAAAGTTTAACCAATAATAGCTAATAGAACCTCTATTATTTTATTTATAATTAATATTATTTTTAACGTCTAGACTGAATAGGAAAACATCTAAAGTTTTATACTTCTTTACAAATATAGTCAAGCGAAAAAATAGTAACGATTTAAACAGTTCAGTAACAGTTTCTAGTAGCAGTCCGTTAATTGGACTCCAATAAAAAATAAGGGTGAATCACCCTTTTAAAAATTTTAACCACCCTTAGGTAAGCTGCATCTGTTTCCATGACATTGTCGGTATATAATTGAGTTTTTTTTTAATTTTTACGTTTGCCAATCTCGTTGTCATTCTTGAAATAAAAAAATACGTTATGTGTTTTTTTTATACGATGTAAATGACAAAGGTAAGAGTTATTTGTTATATAATATAAATATAATGTTGTACCTCATTGTCTATTATAAAGTAATTTTTTGATATTTATACAAAGTACCTAATAAAATATTTTTTTAAATATTGATTTAGTTTATTAAAAAAATATTTAGAATTTTTTTGTTAGGAAATTGAAGTGCCATATTAAATCGGACATTACACAATACGTGATTCTTCGACCGATTAGAAAATACTAAACGAACAAGTGCGTGCCAACCCTTATGTACACTTAAATCGCCACCACCAATAAATATCCCCTGTAAAAGTATAAATTGTACATTTTGTAAAGACGCCAAATGCAAAGAAAACATTAAACGCGAATTGAAACATATTTTCTGGGTTTTGCGGAAACGGATGGAGACAGACAGACAGAGTCGCTGGAACTCAGCCAAGAATATGCTGAAACAATGCTATTTTTTCCTTCGAGTAACTTTAGGTTAGACTTGAAGAAAAAATTGGTTAGTGTCCATTCTGAAGACACATATCCTATTTGAATATCTATTTTAAAACAAATATAAAAATGACATTTTACTTGGTTGAACTTTGTGCCTGTAGTAGGTGCCACCCACTCATCAGGTCATATTGTACAGCGAAATAACAATACTGAGTATTATTGTGTGCCCGTTAGAAGGGTGAATGAGCCAGTGTGACTACAGGCACAAGGGATATAACATCTTAGTGCCCAAGATTGGTGGCGCATTGGTGATGTAGGGAATGGTTAATATTTCAGACGGCGCCTATGTCTATGGGTGATGGTTTTTTTTTTTTATATTCGCTGGGAGGGCAAATGACTCTACTCCACCGCGACGACGGCCAGTACAGACGGAAAAAACGTTCTACACTAGCCGCCTTCGCCTTGCCGGCCCGCAAGATGCCTCTTCACGCCTCGTTTGAAGGAACCCGGGTTGTAATAGGAGGGGAACACGTGAGCTGGTAAGGAATTCCATTTTTTGGTAGTTCGACAAAGAAAGGAGTTGCCAAATTTCTTCGTGCGCGATGGAATTAATGTCACAGCGGTGACATCGAGAACCAGCTCGCGTGGACTTAAGAAGGAAGGGGGAAGCAGGAATTAGAGAGAATAATTCCTCAGAGCACTCGCCGTGATACAGTCGATAGAAAGCGCTCAGTGCTGCTATCTTGCGATGCAATTGTAAAGGTTCAAGGGTGTTTGTGACCTTTACGTCGCCAATAATGCGTACTGCACGTCGCTGCAACCGGTTCAAGGCCTCCAGTAGGTACTTAGCGGAGCCATCCCAAAGGTGCGAGCAATATTCCACGCAAGACCGTAACTGTGTTTTGTACAGCAGGCTCAGTTGTTGTGGCGTGAAAAAACGCCGCACCTTGTTCAGAACTCCGAGTTTCCGTGAAGCAGTTTTGATAACAACTGCGATGTAATCCCTTGGACTAAGTTCGCAGCGAACGTCAATTCCCAGCATGGCGATTTTGCTTTGTATCACCAGCGGAGTACCACAGGGAAGAGGGGAAAATGCTGACTTTTTCGCTGTGAGAGCACATACCTGTGTTTTCTTGCCATTAAACTCAACAAGATTATCAGAGCCCCATTTGGCGATGGGTTCTAACGTCCTATCGAGTTCAATGACAAGATCCTTCCGCCTCTCCTCAATGTCCGCTCGCCCAGCCACTGCGCGTCCGTGGTATCCTCCATGCACTGTACTATCACTGTACTATACTGTCTGCATAGCAATGTATGTTCCCAAGAGAGAGCATATCATTGATATGCAGAAGAAAGAGTGTGGGAGATAGCACAGATCCCTGAGGGACCCCAGCATTCACTACATAGAATTGTGAAGCGCAACCATCAACTAATACACGAAGGCTACGCTTGTGTAGGAAGCTGGCAATCCAGGTGCATAGCTGAGCAGGCATACCATATGCCGGTAGCTTGGAGAGAAGACTTCTGTGCCAGACCCTGTCGAAAGCCTTGGAGATATCGAGGCTGACAGCCAACGATTCTCCATGCTTGTCGATAGCTTCACCCCAGAGGTGTGTTACGTACGCTAGAAGATCACCTGTGGACCGTTTTGGTCGAAACCCGTGCTGACGATCATTAATTAGACAGTGATCTTCTAAGTGGATCAGTTGGTTGTTTAAAATCCGTTCCATCACCTTACAAAGTACTGACGTGATAGCTATTAGCCGATAATTTGCCGGGTCAGACCGATCCCCTTTTTTGGGAACCGCTTGCACATTAGCTCTTCTTCAAGCCTCCGGCACACATCCCGAAGAGAGAGAAAGTTGGAACAGGCGCGTTAACACAGGAGACAGCTCCGCTGCGCACTTCTTCAGCACTATGGCTGGTATTCCATCGGGACCGCTAGCTTTCCGTACATCAAGTGATTGCAGCTCCGCACGCACATCACGTTGCCTGATTTTGATGTCAGGCATCGTATGGCCACATGAAGGTATTGTCGATGGCAGCGCACTACAATCATCGATGACGGAATTGTCGGCAAAGAGTTTAGCCAGCTTGCTCTTGCGGACTGTGAGCTAGCGGACCGACGCATAGTAATCGCGCATACCGTCCCAATCTGCCGACTTATAGTGCCAAACGCGACGTTTGCATACCGCTAGTGGCGGCAGCTTGGCCTGTGGCACTCTGGCTGTGATCCGAAGAGCCAAGAGGAGCCTGAATCACAACCTGATATTCCACCGGGTAAGAAGTCAGCAGAAGGTCCAGTAGAGAAGGTGCTTGCCCATCAATGTCTGGGATCCTGGTGGGCTGATCAACCAGTTGGGTCAAGTCTTGTGTGAGAGCAAAAGCATAAGCAGTCCTTCCAGCATGGTAAGTTTCGAGGGATTTCAACCATGATTCGTGGTGAGCATTAAAAATTATTAATTAGCATTAAAAATTAAAATTGGTGATCATATATACCATCAAGTATCATGTGTAATACGAAGTTACACTTTTTTTTTAATACTAGATATCAGTTGTGGCTTAGCGACTGTTTAGTCAAACACTGATTTATCTCTTTCTATCATTATTGATTTGACATTCGAAAGAAGAAGACAGCGTTGTTTAACTAATCACCCGCTAAACAACGTTTATATGTAAGGCCGTTAGTGTGAACGTGATAAATATCTTAATTATCAATTAACAGCTTTCAGTTACCAAACATCCATACATAAGCATTATAAAGGCGTCAATAATTAAAATTACCAACGTAATATTAATACAACGTAATTAAAAGACACGAGTTAAACGTTAACTAAACAAACGCTACATAGAATTTTTATTTCATCCAATTTGATCTAGTAATTTTTCTCTTTGAAACTCCTCGGCTTTTCTCATTCCGTGCTTAAATTAAAAACAATTATGAGAGAGGGAGGAAGGGGAGCCGTCTCCGAGATGAAAAATTAAGACAATTTGAGCTACGCCCGCCCCTGTATAGACAGCTACCTCGCTATGATAGACTGGACACAGATTAAATAGATAATTAAATAATTGTTTTTTTTAACTATTGGGGATTGTCGTGTTTTCTTAAATTATTATTACAGGTTAAAAAATGTAAAAAATTTAATATAAAGGTTATATAGTTAAGTATAGAACGATTTGTTTTTTTTATAATGTATATATTATGACAAAAACATTTAACTATCCGATTTATTTTTGAAATGCTTGTGTAAACATATGACCAACATTCTATATTTAAAAATATTTCATATTGGTAACATCTTATATTGTATATATTTTTAATATAAATAGATATTACATTTATTAAATTTGTTTTACTATATATAAGTAAGTATATTTCATTAGCAGGAAATAAACAAAATCAGGTACAGTCAACATAGATATATGTATTAATAACTAAGAATTTGTTATGGTAAACAAAGTTATTAATTAACAAAATAATAAAAAAACATGATATATTTTACTAACGTAAATAATAAAGGATCATTTCTGCGAAAGAGGTTTCACTTTGACGTAACTCTCTAGTTTGTAAATCCTTAAAAGGTTATTTTATAGACATTATTTAAATAAGTTAGGGTAAATCGACATTTATAAAAACATCCTTACTTTAAACAAACTTCCTTAATTCTTTATATATAAATCTTTAATTATAACATTATAAAACAGCTGGACCGCAAGCTCATTTGACCTGAATGGTATCAGATAGCTCAAGAACAAAAATGGCAGTCTTTGATATATTTCGTCACCAAAGAGGGGTTTATGATTATATCATAATTATTATTACAGAAAGGAAAAGGAATTATTGTTTTGGCATTTTATTGGCTTTTTTATTTATACGTTTGTTTTCGTTTGGCTTAAAGTAAATTTAATTTTTCAAAACGATAAATTCCACAAACGATTAAATTCGAACAGCGATCCTTGTTTACTAAAAACAGTAACTTTCTTAAAAAATGCAAATTACATTTTACGGAGCGTAACGGAACCGTCAAGAACCACTATCATTACCATTCCAATAACATCTGGTAACCCCACCCATTCAGACTTCGATCACCCTACTTTTTTTCACCCTGCCGAGAAAGGGACAACGATATAGACGATTAAAAAGTTAGAATGAGAGAAAGCGTTGACCGTTCCTCGAATTTTAATTTTCTTACTATTTGAATCTTAATTTTTCGCGGGGAGATCTTCTGTTCTTTTCTAACTCGTGCTAAAGGTTTTCTTTCTCTTGTTTTTTTTGCAGGGGGATCTTATTATCGGCAGAGATAGCTATATATTTGAATTTATTTCTTAAGCCTGTCAGATAAAGACAGATTTGTTTTTTAAATTTTGAAATTAGAATTCGACAAGAATTATTATTTTAATATTTGAACAAAACTTTTTGTTTTTGTTTCGTAACAAATAATTATAATTCGGAAATACATTTACGTAATGGAATATTTGGAGCTTGCAAGTTAATAAATATAGAAAAATGAAATCATTTTTAAGAACTATATTTTTTTACTTACTTTCAGCTAAGTTATCACGATTGATAATTAATATTATAAAGCAGGCTGTTTTGTATTTTTCAACAAATTATTCTAACAGTAATTTATAAGTCAACATTATTTCTACATTAGATGTATATATGTAGATACTATAGATAAATATAGCCTATTTATTTATTTATTTATACGGAAATATATTCCTTACTAATATTATAAATTGGAAAATGAGTTCGTTTGTTTTTACGTCTTAACTAATCAATCGATCATAGTGGAATTTTGTATAATTATACGTTGTCAAGCGTACAGATAAGGACAGGGTACCTAACACCCCCTCTCCCCTCACACGCGGGCGAAATCTAGTAGACTATATTACTCACGCTTTTGAGGAGCGTTACTAATCTAGTGAACTGTAGGCATAGTTTCGTTTTCTATATAAAACATGTATATTTTGTGGTTCAAAAAATACATCCGAGTGGTATTAAGGTTGACCAGCAGTCATAATTGTCCACCTCGCCTTTTTTTAGTAATCCAGGGTTTCATAAAATAATAACCTACTCAAACCAGGCAGAAGGGATATAAAATCTTGGTTCTCAAGATTGGTGGCGCATTGGCGATGAACGTGACGGTTAACATCTTACAGTGCAAATGTCAAAAAAAACTGTAGATATTGATACGCCGGTAGTAGTATCGCTGTTTACATGTGTTATACGAATATTGAATTTGTCTAATTTGTGGCAACTGTATGTGGTGTTAAGCGTACCTGTTGCTATAAGTAAAGGTAAAGTCTTAAAACGTGTAAAAATTGAGATTTTTATACATTAAATTTGAATTTTTCCAAAATTTCATCTGGGATTAAAGCGCAGAGCAAATCGAGTTACTAAAACAAACTGTAACAGTAACAGCCTGTTAATGTCTCACTGCTGGGCTAAGGCCTCCTCTCCCATTTTGAGGAGAAGGTTTGGAGCTTATTCCACCACGCTGCTCCAATGCGGGTTAGTAGAATACACATGTGGCAGAATTTCAAGGAAATTAGACACATGCAGGTTTCCTTACGATGTTTTCCTTCACCGTCAAGCACGAGATGAATTATAAACACAAATTAAGCACATGAATATTCAGTGGTGCTTGCCCGGGTTTGAACCTACGATCATCGGTTAAGATTCACGCGTTCTTACCACTGGGCCATCTCGGCTAAAAACAAACAAAACACACAAAAATATTATTAACTTATACCATATTTTTATTATAAATTTATAATATTCTTAATTTGAAATATATCGATATTCATGATTCTTTTTAAAATATTTGTCGCACCCGGCTCTTGAGAACTGGCCGCAAACAACGCACAAACATCATAGTGACGTGTACAGAGCGTAAATTTGACAAGAATGCAAAAAAGAGGGCTCCATTCTGTATTTGCAGCACTTATGGTTCTGATAATATTTAAAGGAAC